>NW_005842570.1:323155-332810 GCF_000455745.1 Alligator sinensis | reverse complement strand
GTGCTGCCGCACCCACATCCTGCACCCCCCTGCCCCCCTTCCTGAGTAACGTGCCCAGCTGGGCAGCCTGTCCCAGCCCCAAGCCCTCCCTCCCCCACACCCCTTCCCTCTACCTACCCCAACCCCAACAGACTTACCAGCTGGAGGCAACTGTCAGCTGCCTGTTTAGTCGGATACTTCAAATTGATTTGGAGCTTTTAAATGGTCTCCCGATTCGATTCAGATTTGGAGATTTGGTCCCCGTATCGGGCCGAATCTCCTCCGAATCGAATTGGTTACTGAAGCTTCATATAGTCCTTCTAGGCACAGGTCAGTTTACCCTGTTAGACATGGCCCATGATTGCATTTTTATTTCTTTAACAAAAAGACCTCCTAAAAGTAGCCTAATGTTTCAGTGTAGACGCTATGACTGAGCAGTTTTATAGAGCAAGCCTGATTTTCAGAGAGTGTGCGAGTGTGAGTATGAGTGTGTGTGGAGGGAGGGGACAAAAACAAACACACACCTCAAGAGAGAAAGGAAAAACAAAATATTGATACCTGTTGATATATTTTCATATTACAACCTTTTGAAATTGGCCTCTGGTACTTGGATCTGCTGTTTTTAATAAAAGGATTTTCATTCTGGGATATTAGCGCCCAGCTATTCTTTGTCACTTTCACATCTTTTCAAAATAAACCCTCATATACAGAACAATGCTGAGAAATTAAGTGCTTTAGGCTGATACAGCCACATAACTGCAGTGATAAATGTTGCAGCATAGGCTATTATGCTTCCGTTCTAAATAATTTTCATTATAATTCACTTCTGAGAATTAGATGGAAAGAAAGCAGCTATAGTCCCAGTGTTAAAATGATTTTCAAGGTAAAGTACAATATTGGCCAGTCTGCCCATAGGATATATGACCATGCAGACAAAAGCAGAATCCTCCTACTCTAGAGACCATTTCCACAAAAGTGCTTCAAGCCTTAAACTCAGAAAGAAAAGAAACTAAGTCATGAAAGGATGGGTGGGCCAGTGACTGGCATGTGAGCAAACAGTCTGTATAAGTACCTGATGAGTAGATTGCGACCCGGTCAATTCCCCGGTCTTCTGCCTGCAGCTGCTGTAAGAACACTCCAACAGAGTCTGAGATAGGCTTAAGTGTGAACTGGCAACGCTCACGCCGGGATGGAAGATTCACAGAAATCACAGGTAACCCGTTTTGGTAAACCACTGTTACTTCTAGGGAAAAGAATATTAGATTCAAGACAAACTACTTCTAAATATGCAGTACAAGACAGACCTTTGTCACATCCTATATCTTATCTGTCTGGTGTAGACAGGGCAAGGGTGAGGGGTGGTTAAAATGAGAATTTAAGTCAAGAGTTTAAGTTACTGTTTATTGTGCATATGAAGAGCTGAGATATCAATATATATGTGCCAACTCATCATACGTGCAATTAAGAGTGCATCAAATATAATTTCTCACATCTGAGTATTGAATGGTATCCAAGGTTCTCCTTTTCCACAAGTTCACAGAATCTATTTAAGTTTTTGGCACTTGGTTGGAAAAAGCAAAGTGCATTATGTTTTTTGAAGAGTGTACAAAGTGTAGCTGTTAGATAGACGTACATGGTAATTTACAGGAGTAGAGATAGACCACAGTTTAATTTTTGTTTTTATGAATCAACGAAACACTTGGTGCCGTTCAATAAACGATACCACCCACAAAGATCCTTACCTTAACCATCACATCCACCACATCACTCCACAACTTCCAGAGAACCAGAACCCTTATGTTCTAACTCTAATCAAATGTATTTTTGTACTGAATTAATATATTTACAGAGAGTAGGATTAGCTGGTATACTGGTACCATGGAGATAGTATTCAACCTAATGCTTATTGGTAGCTATATATCACTCAAATTAATAGGGACGGGTGAGAAAAATACTTTTTACAGACAACTATTTCATATGCCAAGGTACTGATAAAGACGTATTTTCAAACACTTAGGTATTTTAGCTACAGAAGGATTTGAGACGTATCTTGTCTCCAAATATAGGATCAACCTTTTATTTTCAACAGGGCAGCATTGACATTGTGTTACGGACTGTTCACATACAGGAACAGAGCCCTGAAAGAGGGAGAAAGAGTAAAACCAAATGCCCTTCAATACCATCATAATTAGTTAACCAAGTTTTCCAGATACAGCAGGTGCTGACTAACAGTGTCTATAGTTTTAATAAAATATGACAATTAATTCCTTCTTGCTGCTTTGTGTTTTCGTAATATAAAAATGCTTAGAGTTGTTTTTTCCCCCTCAGTGTACAGCATTTATCATGTCCAAAGGTACAGTCTCATATCCTACAGCACAAGCCAACTCCAATATTAATTTACCTACTGGTGTCTTATTTCTGGTACACACAGAAATTCACTAATTTAAATAAATTACATTGATGTAGCTTTCTTGTCTGGACATATTTTAAAATCAGTTTAAATCCTGCGAACAGAAACTGGTTTAATGCCTATACCAGCTTTCAGCCACAATTTTACAATAAAGAGTTAATAATTATGCTCACTGGAGGGGGAAAAAAGAGTTAATCATGTTCACTGGAGAAAAGTGGAAGCTTATACCTTACAAGTCAGTACAATGGCAAGGGGTAAAGCACCCATGGTGATGGTTATAAGGTCCAAGAGCTCCCCTAACACATCAAAAGACTATGCTGTTGCTGTAACTGAGCTATCATGAATTTCTAGCAAATATACCACAATCCTCAAGCACCAAGCTAAGAAAGTTAACAATAACATAAATAATTATTTGCTACAATTGAGAAAGACTACTCAGCCATGAAGTAAAATATATCGATACAGCCCCCACCCCAAAACTAAAAAAGATGGCAAACCTGTAATAAAATTAACTTTTTATTTTGCACAAAGAAAGAACTCGTTAGTGAGGTAGGAATGAACTGTTTGTTTCAAGAATTCAGAAGCAATACAAATACTTACTGCAACTTATTTTGCAATTCAAATTTTGCAACAATATTGTTTACTAACTAATCATATTACTGCTTCATAGATGTTACAAACTAGTTCCTTGGACCATATTCAATGAATTACTGCCAGAACACAACCTTCCCCTCTCCTTGAGGGTAATTTTTATAAGGTAAATTTACTTCTCTAGGTTAGGGAGACTGCAGACCAGGGCAGGGCAGTACTTCATAAACTAACTTGTTCATAGAGGCATATGGTTACATTCCTTGGCTTTTAGAGAAAAGCATCTTTGGGAAAACCAGAACTTTTGTATCTTTCTGTTCCAATAAGTGCTTGGAAATATCTTCCCATCAACTCCAAACGATTTGCGAGCTGCCTTTGGATAAAATCCAGGATTTAAAGTTCTTGGATTTCTATGAGCTGGGTTATTTGATTGATTAAGCTAGTATTTGTTTTGCTAAGTTTTGTTCAGCTTTCTTTTTCTGACTTTACTAAACTTTATCAGGGTATTCAGATGTACAATTAAAAAAAAAATATCAGTGAAATGTCACAGGTTTAATACTTTGCTTGTTCTGCTAAGAAAATGGGGTTAGTGGCTGTTGATTATGACATTTATATGCAAAGTGTGAGGTTGGTCAAAATAAACTCATTTAAGCAGTTGTAAAATAATCCTGCCTGAATTCCATTAACTTCCTAAAATGCTCTATTTTTTCAGGAAACAGTATTTGCCCTTCAGTGAAAGGAAGCAATATATAACTTCTTTTCAAGTTAAAATTCTGTCAGATTTAGAAGATATCAGATCACATACAGGCTGAGTGAAGGGACTGCCTCAATGAAGGAAAAGGACCGACTACACGAAGGAAATTATCAGTGAAATTCTTCCATTAGACCCTGCCTTTCACTATTGAATTTAGAGTTAGATACAACCTGCAATTAATTGCATAAGTTTACACAGGGAAGAGTTTGTATTGCTTTTAGTTCTTAACGATGGAAAAGATAGATGGATGCAGAGGTGTAAAAGGGCAGCTCTGTGTCTGGGACAGATTTGACTATGGCTATTTTTCTCCCATTTCTCCCAAAGGTTGTGCTTGGGGCTGCTGGCCCTCAGTTATTTTACTGGATGAATGAATCTGATGGACACAGTTGGTATCTATCAGCTGGGAGATTAAACACATTCTCTCAGGTTTACATGTTTGTTACCGTATCTCTGCTTTTGGGTCTGGCAACAAACATGAGGGACAAAGAAGGCATTCTCTTTTCCAGTTGAACACCCAATACTGCCACTGAGAGGTTTCCATCTCACTTTTACATACCGCAGAACTAACATTTTAAATAACTAGTGATTTTTTGGCACCTGAAGTATGGTACCTTACAGAGATCCAATTTTACAGAAAGAATTCAACAACTGGTCTCTGAAAGGCTATATGCTTGAAAAATATTTTGGGGGGCACAGCTTGGGATGACTGCTCATTTCTGAAAATTTAAAACAGAGCCAAATGTATCAAATGAAATTCATCTAGGAGAGCATTGTTTATTTGAACCATTAAGTATCATTTTAAATTCTATGCTAGCAACTATTTTAGCTTATTTACAATTTTGACATGGCTATAAAGTGTTTGCGCTCTCTTCTACGTAACTGTTTGGGCAATAAAAGTCTATAGGCTAGTATGAGCTAAATTAATGATTTTCTAATGTAAAATATTGCTTTGAAAGGAATTTATGATTGGCCAGTCTTTTTACAGTAGGAAAATAATATCTGCACTGGTCTTGTGGTCAGTATATGTACTGGCATGCACAAAATGCAATACAAACTTTTATACGTGATCACAGAAAACTACTGTGTATTGGAACTTGTTTAATCTCAACAGTGTTTTAATGAAAATCAGTTTGATATCATAGCTAGTTGACCTCATCCACCATCCTAAACTCTGATGAAAAACAGTTTCATATGATGTGAAAGCTGGCAGCCTTCTGGTAGTCTCCTACTATTACACTAATATGAAATGTAGCATTATTGTTGTTAGCACTGATGGTAGTATGTACTACCAGAATTGTCACCACCATTTTGCCTAATCCTATTCGAAATCACTCTACATGTCAGTGATAAAAATACAGGCAATGCATCTAAACTAGAAGTCCTACTGTTGCTACCATAGATGAAAGACGGTTCAAGAATTTCCAATGTAATTTATACAACTATGAAAGCACCATAATTCAAGTGGGTCAGGGCTGATTGGTAACTGTAGGTCCGGCCAGGTCAAACTGTTTTGGAGGGGATAGACTTGGACATCTCAATAGTCCCGACACAGACTGAAGAAGTAACACTATCATACCTTTGTTTAATAGTTAAATGATGAGATGTTCCATACTGGCTGGGCTACCTTCACCATGCCCAGGCTTTTGATCGCCTTGTAGCACATGAGTATGAGGACTGACAGGCATAATCATGAAGAAAAAAATATTTGTCACATTACTTTGGATTACTCTTTAAAAAAAATTATACTTACATAGAGTACAAGTCAAAAAGGTAATTTAATATACATGTTATTTTGCTTGTACATTCCACAAAATTACTTCAAGAAATAAAGATTGAAATACTACATACAATGTGAAAAAGAAACTAAAATCAGAATTCACTTATTCATATAAAAGTAGAGCTAGGAGAGACCTCCACAAGTTATCTAGTCTAACATCCAGCTCAAGGAGGGTACTCCTGACTAAACTATCCCAGTCAAGTGTTTATTTCACTTGTTTTTTAAAGTATTCAAGGATAGAGATTTCACAACCTCTTTGGGTAGCCTATTCCAAAGCCTAATCACCCTCACAGTGAGAAAGTTTTTCTTAATCTCCAAACTAAATTCCCTCTGCTGCAGCTTGAGTCCATTCCTCCTAATCCTGTGCCCTACAGCCATAGAGAAAATACCAAAATCCCATATTCATTCTCTTTATGTCCTTCAGGTATTTGAATACTTATCAGCAGGGATCCGGGTTTTCTGTTTCCCACGGAAAACTGGAGTAAACAGCGGATTTTACCTTTTGCCGGAGGCAAACGCAGATTGTTTTAGTAAGAAACCCATGGATTTTCCAGTATTGCAATGAGCCCCCTGCACGCTGGTAGAGCGGGGCTGGTTCTCCGTGGTGGTGTGCACCCCCAAGGAGGGCAGGGGGACCTGTATCCCCTGCCCCCGATCTGTGCGCAGGGCAGGCCCGGGCCATGTGCACAGGCTTATGCCCTGCTGCCCTCTCCGGGGCCTCTGCAGCCCAGCGGGTGCGATTTGGTGCGGCAGGGCTGCGCAGAGAAGCTGCTTGCAGCTGTGAGCTCTGCACTGCCCTGGCAATGTGCCTCCTGCGTACAGGGCTGCTTTGACGGGTGCAACCTCATGTCACTGCCCTCACTGCAGCCCCACATGCAGAAGGTGTTTTGCCAGGGCGATGCAGAGCTTGCAGTGGCAGCCAGTTTCTCCGTGCGGCCCTTCTGTGCCCTGTGCGCTGGGTCGTGCCTGCCGGGCTGCAGAGGCCCTGGGGGAGGGCAGCAGGGCAGAAGCCTGTGCCTACCCAATGCACAGATCTGAAGGGTGCGGGTCCCCCCTGCCCCCTCGGGAGTGTGCACCATGGCAGGGAGCTAGCCTCCTCCCCGCCCCCCCACAACAGAGCTACCTTCGGCCAGGCTGGGGGAGCAGGGGCTGTGGGTGGGGGACGAGGGGCACCAGCAAGGTTGTGGGGGTGAATGAGAATGGGAAGGGCTGGGGGGGAGGGAGACTGTAGGGAGCCTTTAATTTTAATCGGGGGGGGAAGGGGGCAGGTTTTGTGCATGTGTTTTGGGGGTTTTTTTTTTGAGAATTTGAGATTTTTTTTAATCAGACAATTTCCAATTTTATATCAGGGAAAACCAGGATCCCTGCTTATCAAGTCCCACCTCAGTCTTCTTCTCCATACTGAATCCCAGCCTTTTCAGCCTCTCCTCATAAGTCTTGCCTCCCAGGCTAACCATTTCTGTCACTCTCCCCTGGACTCTTTCTAATCTGTCCACATTTTTCATGAAGTGCTTGACCCAAAGCTGGACACAACTCCAGGTGAGGACTTACTACTGCCAAATATAGCAACACAATCACTTCCTTTGATTTGCAAGAAACACTTGTTAATACAACCCAGTACGCTGTTGCTTTTTTTTTTCCTTCCATCAAGAGCACACTATCGTGTCATTCAGCTTATGGTCTACTGTAACTCCTAGATCTTTCTCTGCAGAGGTTTTATTCTACATACTCAGAGCCCAATCTTGGTTGATGCCTTTTTCTTCTACAAATTTCAAATAAGTTTGTATCTGAAAAGTAGCAATTACCTTTCTCATTAGCAAACTAGATTATCTGGGACAAGCATTTCTACCTATGCTTTACTTGTGGTACATGAACACTAAGCAGAGACCAATGTGGAAGCTGTTTCTACTTTATGGTATGCATTTTGTCATACCAAGGCTTTCACAAAGCATTACCTTCTTTAGCAAGATAGTCCTTTGCCTTATGTTACACATCATGACACCAAAAAATATGATGTCTGAGCAAGTGTTAAAGCCTTTGTTCTTACATAAAAAGTATGAATAGTTTTAATAATGAATGCATTATGAAGGCAAAGGCCAAGTATTTCCAGCCGTTTGATGTAAATGGCATAATTGGAGTTTATGAAGTGTACAGTACCCAAGAGTGTCAGAAAACTTAGAATTTTTGCAGGGCAGTTAAGTTCTTCTCTTAAACCTATTATTTGTAAAAAAAAAAACCAAACAAAAAAAAACCCCACCAGATATTGGAAATACTTTGTAAACAAATTAAATCTTTGCTAAAATTACTTTTTAGTTTGTCTACCAACTTAGTAAAAGCACTGGTTAACGAAATACTTCTGGGTGCTACTTGCAGTTTAGAACACTTGTTGTGTTGCAAGTTTTGATTAACACAACTACCTTTTCTAGGAAGTTACTTCAAATGTACTCTCCAAAGATGGTATTTTTTTAAAAACATGCAGCCACCTGAAAGATCTCTCAAGGACCTGTGCTAATGCCATATCTGAATTCTCATCTATTTAAGTTGTGGAGGAAGAAAGGAGGGGAAAATCCTATGGATGGATTTATTACTGATTTTAGCTTGGAACTACAAGGATGAATTGTAGAAAATTTCAGATTCTCCCCTTTGACTTGTAAGCACGTGTTTCACTGCATGTACATAACAAACCTGCAGTTTAAATGGTCATTCCAACTTGTATAATAAATATACTGCACTCCTTAAGATTCTGGCATGTAGGCAACCTGTTATAAACATGATGCAGGCACTTCTCTGATGTACTATTATTCAACCACTGTTTAGAAGGTGTGCCTTATTTTCAGTTTCTAACTTGAAAGTTTTTCAATACCAGTTTTTATTCTCTTGGGATGTATAGCACATCTGTTTTCAGGTAAAATACAGTTTACCTGTAAGTATGTACCAAGGGAAAAGAAAGGGAGTTACTGATTAGTTACCCCCCATTAGCTATTTCAAATGATACAGATGTTCTGGAAGGAATAACGTAACAGAAGCAGAGGCCAGGGGATATTTGGGAGGTACAAAGATGAAGACTGGAGTACAAGTAAAGTGCTGCACTTGTTTCGGGGGGGTGGGGGGGAGGGGGTAGAACCAGGTTTGGTTTAACGACATAGTTACAGAGAAATCTGAAAGAAGGTATGCGAGTGACCTTGAAAACTCCTTGTTCTCATGGGCTATTGAAGTGGAGGGAAAATATGATTTCTGAGAAATTAACATAGTGCCCTCTGTAAGGCCAACAACTACTCTCTCTTCTCAAGCCAAGAAAAGCAAATGATGTTGAACCAAGATATTTCTAGCTTTCTCCCTCCCTTCTTCCCAGAAGAAGGGTACACTGCAATGACTAGAATATAACTAGGGAATATGCAGAGGAATGGGCACCCTCGGAAGATGTTGTGTGTGTATTTCTCCAAACCTTCAGCAATGGAAAGGGTAGGGGAGCACAGCATTTTTTTTTTGAAGCAAGCCACTCCATGAATAGCATTTTGTGCCACTGCTACATTAACGTTTTATTTCGTCTTTTACGGCCTGTGGAAATAAACTGGATTACATCGCAGGGGGAGGGGACAAAACCATCAAAAAGAGGGAAAGTCAAGTCAAAATAAAACCAAGAAGTATTTGCTCACACTCACCATCAGAGGGCACTACAGTACTGCAATAGACTACTCTCAGACTGAGCCATGGAGGAAGCCTCTGGTGTACCTAGAAAATACAAACACAGCAAAATAGAATCATTAATGTAGGACAAATGCCAGGCTATGCCACTGTCAGAATCACATCCTACTGTCATCTCTTCCCCCGCCTTCCCCCTCATCCAAATGATTCTGAGCCAGGCATCCCCGCTCCTATCCAGCACAGGGGTAACCACAAATCAGAAGCATTTGTCAAGAACAGCTTTTTTTGGACATCTGTTATCTAGTAGGGATTTCCCCCTCTGCCAAATTCATCTCTCATGATTTCTGCCCATCAAACCACATGGTATGGGAGGAAATAAAAGGAGTAAAGAATAAAAGGACAGCTTAGGGGGAGAAAAAAAGGCTAAACCGCCATCTTCAGTTAAAACTGAATGTTTACAAGTTAAAACTTAGGATAATCAGTGGTAGGTATATGTGTGTGT
>NW_005842570.1:293441-323124 GCF_000455745.1 Alligator sinensis | reverse complement strand
ATGTGGGGGGGGTTTGGGGGGGGGGGGGGGGGGGGGGGGGGGGGGATCCATAAGCTAAGGCATTCAGGAAAGTGACAGAATTGTAACATAACAGAGGTAAAAGATACAAAGAATGATGAATTATGTAGCTTGATCTCTTTAGCAACCTTATCTCTGTTGCACTTATGTCCATGGCTTAACTGCGAAATATTGTTTGTTTTCATTCATGTACAGAAGCACTTATCAGAAGTGGGGAGAGGAACAATATATTTTTGGTTGAAAAAACAGCATAATAATCAAAAGCAAAGGATAGAAGTGGATAGACTTGAAAATATTGGACTAGGGTAATATCAGTGCAATAGCAATTGCTCTGTATTTGTTTTCTTTTAAAAGTAGCTGCACAGATTAAATCCTGCCCCTAAAATCCCAGCCATACCCTGGAAACATGATCAGCTGGTTGAAGTACCAGATTTTTAGTATTTTTAAAGCACATTTATATTTCTATTTAGGCAGCTTTGAAAATGACAACTAATTAAGTCAGTTTCATTTTTTATGTGACTATAGCTGCATTTTCAACTTCACTACCATGTTTTTGGACTAGCAGTAAACAAAATGGTCATTAAAAACTATTAGAAACAGCTTACAGGAAACGCATGAAACTACCCCCCTCCCCCCCTCCACTTTTAAAGAAGGATATGTTTTGGGACAAATTAGATTTTACAGTGTCCCACAATTTGGTGACCAATAATAAGGGGTGCCTAGAAACAAACACAGGTATTGGTTCCAATTAGGGTAGTGATTTTCAACCAGGGTGCTGTGGGGTGCCACACAACATTAGCAATGTTAGATGTGCAAACATGATTTACAAGATAAATGAGAATTCTGAATTTAGGAATCTATAATGTTAAAAGCATTCTGACTCATTGTGATCTTTCTGAATTCTTGGCAACAGAAGAGCTGCTCTAGTATTTTTCAAAGAGAGTTAAAACTAAAAGCTGACATTTTTCAAGGGGTGCCTTGGGTCCAAAAAAGGTTGAGAACCACTGGGATCCTGAGAGGGAAACTGAATATCCACTGCTTGAACACCAGACAAAACCTCTTCACTGAGTTAAAAACAAGCGGTCATAGCCCCAGATGTCTTGGAAAAAGGCTGCATCCCTCTACCACTGCATTGCTATTAAACAGCCAAAAGACTGTGCACTAGAAGTTCCAGATGCCAGAAGCTGGACAGCTCATAAGTAAGCACACTCCTGGCCAAAAGTTTGATTTATGATGCTAGGTCAAGAAAAAGACCCTTGCAACGAATGAGGTTAAAGAAAAGGGGGGCACATTTCCCCCATAAACCAGCAAAGTTATTTAATTTTAATGCTTCTAAATTCACACACAGTCACAAGGTTTGCAGACTGTACATTGATATTTTTAAAGCTTCCTGAAGACAGTTCTGTGTTTGTTCACTATTTAATTTTTGTTTCATTCTGTTTTAAAGTGGAACAGTAAGCACTTAAACCAAACACACTTATTCCCCTCTCCCCTTACCAGAAGTTATATTCTATTTTAGAGACACCAGACAGCAGAGGTCATTACTTTATTTTTGTAGGACAGCATCTGATGAAGTAAGCCCTCTGCTTATGAAAACTTGTTATACATATCCAATGTAGTTAGATTTGCACCTTTATAGACTATCTGGCCTTCTGCCTAGTCCTAATAGGTGACAACTATTGAAATACTCCTAAAAATCTTTAGAGCCCAGTTTATTGTTACTACACACAGTTTTCATACCATTGTTTAAGAACTTTATTATAATCACTAGCAAACTGCCCATCAAGAATAACGAGAGTGGGGGCGGGGGCGTGGGGATGGAGTGCCATCACCCTGCAGCACTGCCTCCCAGGAGTGGGGGAGGGTGGGGGGAGCTTACCCTGCCCTCCCCTCCATCAGCACCCCGTGCACCCCCCAGCCCTGTTCCTCAGAGCTGGCGGACCACTGACATGATGGTGGGGATGGAGCAGGGGGGCGAGGCCAGTGCTGCTTGCCTCAGCCCTCCACTCCATCCCCTTCGTCCCCACTGTCATGGCGGCACTCCGCACTCCGATTGGTTGTTTCACTAACCAATCAAAGTGCCTCCAAGAGCATTACAGACAGACAGATGGATTAAGCCCTTTATTGTATAAAACTGTTCATTGCCATGGTATCTTGTATGATGTGATGACATCAAACAGGGGGGTTTCAAAGTGGCAGCTGGAGAGATTTCAACTCCAGGCAATAAGCACACAACAGGTACAGCCTGGCTCTAGAAACTTTTTCTGCTTTCAGGAAAAATATTCCCCAAAAGGAGAAGGAAAATAAATAAATGGTGGTGGATATTAGGGCTGTACGAAGCTTCAGTCACAGATTCAATTCGGCAGAGATCTGGCCCAATTTGGTGGCCAAATTTCCAAATCGAATCAGAGGACCCTTTAATCTCTCCAAATTGATACGGAATCAGAAAGATTTGGAGATCTGAACATAGACACAGCTTTAAATGTTTTTTCTACATACCTCTAGGTAGCAGGCGGTTCATGAGTACCGCGATGCTGGGGTGCATGGAGTGTCCCACAGAAGCGCAGGGGGCTCCCCAGCAGACTTGGCAGCAGACCAAGAAGTGGACCAGAAGCACTTCTGGTCCACTTACGGGTTTGCTGGGGAGTGCACCGGGAGCCCCCACCCCCAAGCTCAGCAACTGGTGCCTCCTGGGTCTGGGGTGGGGAGGGGAGGCACCCAGGGTCCCCCCATGGCCAAATGCCGAGCCAGGAGGGTGTGGGGGGAGGGGGCACCCAGGCATGCTCCCCAGCGAACCTGGAAGTGGACCGGAAATACCTCTGGTCCAAATCTGGGTTCACTGCTGAGCACGTGGAGGGCCCCTCCGCGCTCTTGTGGGATGCTCCATCCACCCCAGCATTGCAGCATTCATGCACTGTGCTAGTACCTCGAGGTACACAGAAAAAACATTTAAAGTTGTGTCTATAGCCGAATCACTGATTCTCTGAATCAGCATTGAATCTCCAGATTCAGACTAATCAAATCAGGGACAGTGATCCAAATCAACAAACTGAATCACTGTCCCTGATTCAGGCCGAATCCGAATTGAATAGGGCTCGCTTCGCACACCCCTAGTGGACATGTTGAAAGGTGGGGCATTTCACCACTTGCTGTTGGATGGGTGCTCAACCCCCGGCCTGTGGAGCAGATGCAGCCCCTGGAGCCATGTCATCTGGTCCACAGGATTCCTCACAGATCTCATGGGGAGCCCTGCAGGCCACAGACTTGCACGCTAGATTGGGCACATGTGGTGGACCAGGACCCAATCCTGGCATGTGGAGACATCTTGGAACCTAGTCCAGCTTGCAGACCAGACCTGTACCACTCACTTAGCCCACCGGGTTAAAACTCTGAGCACCAAACTTTGGCCACCAAGGATACTTAAACACTTAACTTTCATTCCACTAGTAGAGACTGCAAGAAAAGGCTTCAGGGCCAAATACACAAAGGTATTTAAAGCCTTTAACTCTCATTTATTTCCTAGTGAGATCAACAGGAACTAGATGCATAAATACCTGTGCAGATCTCAGTCTTGGGATATTAAGAAACTGAAGGACAGTAATTCACTTTTCACATGCATTTAATCCTTGCCCTTGCTGAGTTATTCAAAGTTAAGCATTTCACTGCCGAGTTAAGAGTTCCAGGGGCTCCCTTCTATTAAGTTAAAAAAGTGGTAGTGCTGACTGACCAAAGGCATTTTAAATTACAACTCCACCTAGTTCTGCCTTGACCAGTGTTGGGTATCTAACAGTAAAAATGCCAGCACTCCGTTAGTACTTATGCTACAGCAATGGTAGAAGATGTTTAAGAAGCTTAACAGTTGTGACAACTCTGAGGCAACCAGCATGAAGGTTAATTGGCATAATCATTTGCATGCTGTAGAAATTCATCCCACAGAATCTGAGAGGAATCTACCTCCATATTTCACGCAGGCTACAAAATAAGATAATGACTTTTGGTTATTAAGGTTTGGAGCTTGATTCAAACCAGAGACAAAAGTTTAAGTGACAGGTGCAATTTTTTCTTGTAAACAGGCTACTACAAGAAAAATAAGTTGATTGTCAGTCCTGACCGTTCCTAATAATGACTTTGTGCTCAACACCCAAACTTTCAACTATCTGATTAAAACTCTTAAATCTGAATGCAGAAGGACAGCACATGTGTTCTGCAGAGAAGGGGAATACATAGGATTTACCAAATCAAATTAAGATATTTTACATCTCTGAACTAATTAATTTGTAAGGGGCCATTCTGCCCTGCCTTATGCCTTGCATCATAAATAATGTCACATTTCTGGGAATGTATGCAACACCATTCATTCCAGAAGCCTATATGAGAAGCCTGTGGAATCCACAGCTATGTAAAATCATATCCAAGCCAGTTCATTTGCATAATCAGCAAAATTCACTTTTTTTTAAACCAAATTTCCCATTATGTAAAACAGAACCTTTTTTTTCCTACCTTTGACACTGCTTACCTTAACACCTGCTACCTAGAATCCTAGTGATACAATAAAAATGCAGAAGGGGGCCTAGCTACAAATACTATACACTTAGCTACCAATCTAGTGATAAGCTAGGTAACACAATATGGTCCTGAACTTATACTTCACTGCCTCTTCTCTACTTCAGCTAATAATGGTATCATACAGTCCAATACATGCACTTCAATCACTGCTATGTGGAATTACTTAAATGCAAACTTCTAAATCCTAATTACTACAGAACAGTATAAAGTTATACAGCAGGGAAGCTTCAATGGACCTAACACTCTATATTTTGTTTTTTTCCCTGCACACTTTACCTTAGAAGGCACAAACAAATGTTTCTGATTGATCATACAACCCTATGCAAAATCTGTAAGCTTTGAGGTGCAGCATATCAAAGTAAGCCACAAAATATTCTGGTATTTCTCTTTTGGTACCACAAATTGCAGAATTTGAGCATTCATTTTAGAAAACACTAACTTGCTCTTACTGCTGAAAATGAAACATTGCAAATATGAACTGATGCTGTTCATCTCAAATATGAACTGAAGCATCTGAAAGGGAAAATATGAATATGCATGCTAACAGCACAGATCTGGCCCATTCATCTCAGTTAAGTACTGGCTTGTCACCGTAACAGCTAGGTCATTAATGTTCACTCACTCTCTCACTACCAATCACTTTAGCAGAAACATACAGATAATATGCTTATCCTGTGCAGAGGGATAATCAGATATGTAAGGTCATCTTGTCCATTCTTCAGCTGATGCAGAATTATTCCCTAGCACTTCATTCATCCACCACTTTTCACTATATTAAATTGAATAGGCTATTCAGATTTTTAGCATCACACTTACTCCCGTAGTATCTGACAACTCTGCCACGTTTAAACACCCCACTGTTGGAAATTTCTCCCAGCTTTAAGTTTTTGGGGTTTTTTAAGTGTTATCCTATTGCTCCTTGTTATAACCAATAATCAAGATAGAATCATAAGGAAGGAAGGGGAAGTTATCATGCGTGGGGCAGGGTGCTGAAAAACGAAGGAATCAAATCAGGAGGAAAATGATGACAGCAGCCACCAGAGGGGCAATGGGGCCAGAGAAGTTGCCTGGACAGGGTGGTGTGTAAGTGGGGCTCAATGAAGCCTATCAAAGAGCCCAATCCAAAGCTAAGCAATTTCTACTGTAGTCCCCGCTCCCTGACCCCTCCACCTGCTAAGAATACTTTGAATATTTTCAAATAAGCAAAGAGAAGGGGGAAACCAAAAAAACCCCAAACTAAACAAAAGCAGCAGATGCTTTGGAAACAGAATGCAAAGCAACATGAGGAGGTGATGTCCTTTTCTTCCTTCGCCAGCTATTCAGACATCCTCATTTTTTCTACACTGTGCTTTTCTCTAGGCTTCTCCTTCTTCCCAAACTTTTCTCAAGATCCTGTTCTCTCGCTCTAAACCTAAGAATCACTGGCAGACTTGCAGGTTTTCCCCTTGGACTCCTATACATTATAGTCTCTCCAACTGATGTATTTATTTTCATTACTAGGGATTTACATCAGCAAATACATTTCAGCAGATTTCCTCAAACGTTTTGCAACATGATCTCTAGACACATGCACAGTGTAAGTATTACGAAAACATTGCCTTTGTTAGTTACAGGTTACAACACATTATGTGTATATCTGAAAGTCAGCCACACTTTAAAGACATACACCACTATTATTCCCAATGTGATAATATTCACCGTTACCAAAAATAATGTGGAAACCAGCCAAATGGCTGTGGCTCCATACAATAATTACAGAAGAACAAAGACTTGTTTATTTTCCCCATTCCCTGAGCAAAAGAAAGCTATTTTTCTTTGAACAGGTTACATCCAAAATTGGTAGGATGGAATAAGAGGATATTGTTTATTTGTGCCCCACACATGCAATGATAATCAAAATGGCACAGAAGGAAACTGCTCCATTTTAGCTCCTGGAAACAATGCTACCAAGTATGTTTTGTTGGGAAGGCAACACTTGTCCTGGATATGCGCAGATGTTACATTTGGATTGACCTAACTAGGGTTAGGCCCATCTAAAATGTTGACCATGCAGACATTTGTGGGATTTAAAATCAGACCCAAAATGATGGACCTGATTTAAGTTAGTTCAGTACTAACTTAAATCACAAACAGGTTAATCCGATCCAGTGAATGTCTGCACACATTTGAAGGGCAGCCCTGGAGCTGGGGAAGCCCAGCAACTTGCCCCAGCTCCTGGGCTGCACTCTTCTTCCCTCTACACAATGACATTTTTAGCCCCTACCCTGCACCCATCCCTCAACAGACAACCTCCCACTCCCCTGCAGATCCACCAGGCCCCCGATCCTGCCAATCCTGCCCTCCGTCAAGCCTAAGTTACCTAACACCAGGTTGCCGGCATGGCTCCCAGCACTGGCAGGAGGTTGCAAGTGCTGTTCCTAGTCTACAATTACATGGCTTAAAAGTAAGCTGCACGATCATACAGCAGGTGCAGCAAATGTTTCTACATACCCCTGTTTTCTCAGCAACTCACAAACATCCAAGAGACTACTGACAGTTCCTGTTCCTTATAAGTCCCGAGACAGCACATTATAATCACCTAGCCTACACCTCTCTCTTTTTCCCTTGGCCTATACTTTCTTCTCCATGTTCCACTTCCTAGAGAAAAGCTATGTGCCCCCCTTTTCTTTAACTTCATTCGCAGGAAACATTTTGCTGTCATGTCTCCACAGGGCAATCTTCTGCAAGCAAAGGCCCAAAGTAGCTGACAGGATAAGTGAGGCAGGACAGAATAGTAGTAATAGCTATTTCAAAAGCCATGGGTTACCAGGCCATGGAAAGCAGACACAAAAAAGGATAATGCCAATAAGACCATAGGAAACGTTAAATCTCTTCCTCTAATAAAAACTAAAGTATTAAGTCTGGGTGAATGGTTTAAAGGTTTGTTTCTGCTCAAGAAGAGATTAGCTTCCTTTCACAGCTATAGGTTATATTTTGAGACATCTGAATAAACCCTTAATATCAAAGATGCTTTGTTTTTTGCTGTCCTTCCCATTATTCCCTTATCTACTGATATTCTTTTACCAATGTGGAGCTTCATCTCATGTTTACATTCTGTCCCTAGCAGATGCATAGAGGGTGAACAGCTTAAGCAGTGGGTGGCTGCTATAAATATTTCCCTGTCAGTCTTTCTTTCACTCCTCTTACTAAGATTCAGATAACAGGCAACTTCAAGGAAACGGAGATTTGTTCCCTAATAAAAAGGGATGCAGCAGCTGTCTTGTGTTACTCATTAAAAAAAATGTTTCTTTTACCCAGAATTAGTATTAAGGCATTGTGACAATGACGACTTTTCCTACCACAATTTGCACATAATTTCTTATGATAAATTCAAAAGATAATTTGGTGGGTAAGTGGGGTAGAAGGAACAGGAAATTCAGCTGAAAAAGGCATTAAGAATTCCAACCAGGCAACTTCTACTGTTTAGTGATCCTTCACTCGTCACTGTTTCTCCAACTCTTTTATGAAGAAGTCAAATAGATGGAAAAGGACAAGCTACATAGATAAAGGCAATTTTAGTACAAATTTTAACATGGTGCAGGTAATTTTACAGGTGCTGGTACTTATGGGAACTTACACATATATGGAGGAGCCTGCTTTGATGTGCTGGAAATCCAGCATGTTGGAGCAGACCCAATTAATCGAATCTGCTGGAGCATGTAAACTGACGCACTCTGGCAGCCTCGCACGTCACCAGTAGTGGCGGAGAAAATATTATTTGGGGGGGGCTGTTGTGGGGCTGGCATGTGCTGGTGCTGTAGATGGTGGCGGAGGAGTGTGTGGCGGGGACACTGGGTGCGCCGCTACAGCTGAGTGGCACCAGGTGCAGCAGGATGGCAGCACCATGGTGCTGCTATCGCCAGCTGTTGTGAAATTAGTTTGGGGAGGCTGAGCCCCATTAGCCCTGGCCTTCTGCTGCCTATGCGCATCATGTGCACCAGCGGTGCAGAGTACCTTCATGCTGAGAAAATGGTGGTGGTGTGTTTTGAACTAAAACACATTCGATGTGCTTTAGTTCAAAGTGCACTGCAGCCATTTTCTCAGCATGGAGGCGCATTGTGCCATTGACACGTGTTCTCAATGCGGTGCCAGGACATTTAATTAGCGTGGCTCACTAATTAAAAGTGCCAAGCATCATACCAAAAACGCATACAGGAAACCACCGCTTAGCACTCTTAATTGGTTCTTGAAACACAACGTGTTAAGCGAAATGAGTGTTAAGCTACAGCCACCCCAAAATTTGCTGTAGCCACCCCAAGTCCTCCCCACTCCTGCCTGCCCCAAGCGCAGCCCTGGCCCAGCCCCCACTGGGAAGAGGCTGGCGCAACCCCTGGCCCCGAGCCCGCAGCGGGCAGCCCACCCTTGCCCTATGCACAAATCTGGGTGGCACATGCCCGCCATGAGTCTCTTAAGGGTGTGCACAGAAGGGGGAACCACCCCCTCCCCACACAACATCCCCTGGATGAGCCACTCACAGCTTGGTCCTGCACCTTGCCCCACTCCAGCCCCACTCCCTCCCTCACTGTGGGGGCCTCAATCTGGCCCCCGCCCCTTCCATCCCCACGGACCTGGATGCAGCTCTCCATGAGGCTGGGCTGCATTTATCAGTGATATTATTGGCTATACCCGCCAAAAAAGCCAATTGCTGATAACATCTATTTTCCTTTTATTGGTACCAATCCAATATGGGCTGATATATAGGTGCACCTATAATATATAGTTAGATCAGACCATCCACTAGACCTAGGCATAGCTTATCCCAAAGTCTTGGAAGCACCTCTCTCTTAAATATACCTGGCAAAAAGAAGTTGAACATCTCTCCTAGAAATGCCTGACATGACAATAGATCAGGGTGGGCATTTACTTAGGCCCGCAGGCCACAGACAGACAGTTTTGGGGAGCTGTTGTGGGCTGGTCAGCACCCTCCCCCTCCCCCGGAGCCCATGTGTCTTGCAGCTTCTCTCTACCACCACTAGCCCCCAGCAACAGCTGAGCGCACATACCTGTCCCACCCATGCCCACTCCAGATTCACCCCAGCTGGAGCAGACCAACTCCAGACCAGCTGGGAGTCGCATGCACAGCCCCAAACCCAGCCCTGGTCCACCCCACACCCACAATGAGTGGCAGCAGCCAGGCAGAAGCTGCTGCTAGGCAAAGGGAAAAGTGGCTCCCTCCCCCTCACCACTGCCAGGCTCTTCTTGCTGTGGCTGCCTGGAGCCCATGCCTGGGCTGTCCTGCAGCTCCTCTACAGTGCCCACTGACTGGCAGTGGTGGTGGAAAGGAGCTGCAGGGCAGCCTGGGCATGGGCATTTGGGGGGGGGCCAGCAGCAGCTAAGAAGAGACAGGTGCTTTTCCCCTGCACTCAGCAGCAGCTTCTGCCCAGCTGCCACCTCCACTCATCGTGGGCATATGGGTCCAGAGCTGGTGCAGGGTGGTCTAGGGTCAGGACTGTGCATGTCCCAGCTGGCCTGGAGCTGGTCTACTCTGGTTGGGGTAGGTCCAGAGCAGGTGTGGGGCAGGCAGGGGCTATGTGCCCAGATGCCCACCAGTCTCCATGGAGCTAGGGCTGGCTGGAACTAGCTGCTGCCACCTGGGCTGCCTAGAATGGGAGTCCAGCTGGAGCTGCCCCATCCCTGCTGCATGCCTAGGAGTGGCGGGATGCACCAGCACCATGGGCAGGACGGCACCTGGGCCAGGCAAGACCAAGGGACCTGCCAGGGGCCAGATAAAGTCCCTCCGTGGGCTGGACCCGGCCCGTGGGCCATATTTTGCCCACCCCTGCAATAGATATGGACTTTTCTGTTTTACCTCTGCTTCTTGGCAGTTTAACATTTTTCATAGAACCCTTGGTTCTTTAAGCTGCAAAGTAAAAAAAAAAAAAACCAACAAAAATTTACACTATAAATATCTAGAACCACTACAACATTCAATCTGACTAGTGACCTAAACAGTAAAGGGTCCAAGATGCTGCAAGGCTTTTTTGTGATATCTTATTCTACCAAGCATATAGTTGAAAGATCTGCTGGACAACTGTAGGCATCAGGTGTCCTTCCTCAAATCCCCCAGCAGCTTACAGAACCAATGGTTCTATGAATAAAGTTACATTTATTTAATTTCGGAGCAAGTTGGAAAAAATAGGCTTAGCATTAAACAGGTTACCTAAAAAAAGTTACAAAAAAACCCAAAGTGCTGTTAAGACCTCATTTCATAACACTTAAAATAAATATATATATATTTTTTTTTATATGACCACTCTGAAGAAGAGAGGGTATGTAAGTGCTGTGCATCTCTATGGCCAGAACCAAAGAAATGGACTTAAGTACAAAAGAAATAAAATCAACCACTTTTGATACAGTTCTAAAATTGCAATCCAAAAATCTTTTCTGTTTGTTAGCCACCCAAACCTGGAGGTACCCAAATTCAATAGGTCTCTTCCTTTTTGATCTGAAAGCTCCCTGTCTATAGTTTCATCATAGATTTCATAGACATTAGGGCTGGAAGGGACCTCACAAGAACACTAGGTCCAGCCCCCTACCCAAAGGGCAGCAAGTCAGCTGGGTTCAGATGACTCCAGCAAAATAATCATCCAAATGCTTCTTGAACATGCCCAAACCAGGTGCCTGCACTACTTCTGGGGAGAGTCTATTTCAGACTCTGGAGACTCGGGCAGTTAAGAA
This sequence comes from Alligator sinensis, assembly GCF_000455745.1. Taxonomy (NCBI): domain Eukaryota; kingdom Metazoa; phylum Chordata; order Crocodylia; family Alligatoridae; genus Alligator; species Alligator sinensis. The sequence continues at coordinate 311,823 of NW_005842570.1, read as the reverse complement.
GTTTTTTCTTATGTCCAGTCTAAAACGGTCTTCTAGCAGTTTGTGACAGTTAGACCTAGTCTTCCCTTGGGGTGCCCTGGTGAACAGACAGACGTTCTCCCAGTTCCTGATGCACACCCCTTATATACTTATAAGCTACCACCAAGTTCCCCCTGATCCTTTGCTTCTCCAGGCTGAAGAGCCCCATGCCTCTCAGCCTCTCCTCATAAGGCCTGCTCTCTTCACCTCTGATCATGTGCGTGGCTCTCCTTTGGACTCTCTCAAGCTTCTCCACATCCTCTCTCAAGTGTGGAGCCCAGAATTGGATGCAGTACTCCAGCTTCGGCCTCACCAAGGCCAAGTAAAGCAGGAGGGTGACATCTTGGGTCTTGCCTGAGATGCACTGGTAGATGCAAGCCAGGATTTTATTTGCTTTGCTGGCTGTGGCATTGCATTGGTGGCTCATCTTCATCTCATGATCAATCATAATCCCTAAGTCTCTTCCAATCGTGGTGCTAGTGAGTGTAGTACTGAGGAGCCTATAGGTATGATGTGGGTTCTTTCTCCCACAGTGGAGCACCTTGCATTTCTCTATGTTGAATGTCATCTGGTTTTGATCCATCCACCTTGCGAGCCTGTCCAGGTCGGCCTGAATCCCCAGCCTATTGTCTAGAGTGACCGTGCTTCCCCATAATTTGGTGTCATCCGATTCTGACACCCAAATGCAGATCATTTATGAATATATTAAAGAGTACTGATCCAAAAACTGAACTCTGGGGGATGCCACTGGTGACCGTGCGCCATGTTGACCTGGTTCCATCAACAATCAGTCTCTGGGTCTGACCATGAAGTTAGTTCCCCAGCCATTGGACCGTAAGGTTGTCGAGGCCACAGCTCCCCAATTTTACCATGAGGACATCATGGGAGGTAGGTCATGCCTGGTTAGCTGCTCTTCGACCTAGATGCTTAGACCAGGACAGTTCAGGGCTATAAAAACATAATTTGGAAGGAGGAAATGACTTTTGGCAAAGAGGGCAAAGAGCCAATGAGTGGTCTCTTGTGTGCTTGGCCTCTAGTCTCTAAATTCTGGAGGCAGAGAGCTGTGTAAGAAATCATTTGGAGGGAAGAAGAGCACTGCGGGAGCTGACAGAACTGACATTCGTCACATGATCAGCTCCTTCTAAGTGCTCTACAGCCAGGCCCTGGCACAAGAACATGGCTGCAGAGTGCTTTAAAAGTGCCTGATTGCCTGACAAAATAACCGTCATGTAAAGAAGGTTCAAATGAAGGCACTCCAAAGTGGAGTCATTAACTTATTTGTCCCTGCACAGGAACAGGGCTGGGGGAAGGAGGGGAGGGAGCTCTGGGCTGGGGTTTGCCCAGCCTGACCTGGAGGGGGGAGGGGAAGTGCATGGATTGGAGCCTCCTGCGTTGTGGGGCTCCAATGCACACTCTTCCTGCCCCCATCCCTCCAGTTCAGGCTGAGCAAACCCCAGCCTGGAGCTCTCTCACCTCCCTTCTCACCCCTTCAAATCCTGCACACAGCAGCAGTGCGGGGGGGGGCGAGGGCTACGGGAGAGAGACTGCAGACAGGCAGCTCCTTCTGGACCAGCTCCAAAGTGGAGCTCAATCCCCCACCACCCCCGACTCAACAATGGAAGTCTGTCAGGTTGGGGGGAGGGTTGCTCTAACTCCTGGCACTTTGTGAAGTGCCAGGAGTTAGAGCAGGGAGCTGCATATCTGTCAGTGCCCTGTGTGGTGCAGGAGGACCAAGTAACCCCTGTCTCATTCCATAGAGCAGGAAGGCATAATTGGAAGAGCTTCAAACCAAAGCATTTCCAAATAGCTGCTGTTTTATTCACGGTTATTTTGGGAGCACTCGCATAGAACATGTGCGTCTGTCTGCTTGCCTTTTAAAGCTCTTCAAAGGCATTCAAAGCAATTCAAATGTTGTGTCTGTCTACCACCTTAAAGGATATAGTTAAAAGTTAAGTCTCAAAATCTCTCTTTCCTCCTTGAGTTTTAATATATTAATAGTAAGAGATTACTATAAATTCCTCCAGAAAGGAAGTACTTCCAAGTGTTAAATTCCAGACTTCCCCCAGACTGAGCTGGCACAAACCATCATCACTTGGATTACCATTTCACTGTTTCATTCTTCTGGACAAGAAATGTATTCCTGTTAAATTACACATAGTGAACAAGGTGCAAATTCAGCCCACAAAGCAGTTGAATTCCACTGGTACCCTGCTTCTCTCGTCAGACAAGCTACACCTAGCAATTCAGAAACTTTAAGAGTCAAAGGGGAGAGAGAGAAAAAGAGGAAGGAAAGAATTTTTCAGCATTTTAGGGCAGTGATTCTCAACCAGGTGGAGTGCCTTTCAAAGGTGCTGCAGAGTGCCATACAATATTAGCACTGTTAGGCATGCAAAGACTTGCAGAATAAACCCAGAGATTTCAGCTAGGAATTCATAGTATTAGAAAAATTCTGCCTTACTGTGGTCTTTGTGAGTTCTCTTCAACAGAAGACTTATTCTATTATTTTCCATAGTCAAAAAGTGAGTAAAAGAGCTGGCATTTTCCAAGGGGTACGAGACTAAGGGGTGCCCTGAATCTAAAAAAAATTGAGAACCACTGTTCTAGAGGTTATAACTCTAGATAACATGATTCTTTCCATCTGCAGATGGAAAGAATCATGTCGGACAGCTGATCAAAAAAAATACTGTTGGTCCATTCTGCCAAATGCAAAATACTGTCATCTTCCTTTTAATTAGGGGTGCACTGATAATTGCCGACAACGTCAATTTTCTTTTTATCAGTGCCGATCCAATATGGACCAATATATCAGTGCACCTCTACTTTTAATCAGTTCCTCCTTAGCTGAAAAGACCCCTACAAACCACTAAGGGGATAAAACTGTTCTCCTAGATATATAAAATAAGTCAGGACATAGGTTTTAAACAGTTGCTTCAACAAAAATGTTATTAAATTCACATTTTAAAACACAAGTCTAATCTTCACAGTAACAAATTTAGAGATTACAATAAAACATGTTGAAAAATACTGTAAAGCAGTGGTGTCAAACTAATTTGGCCCTCTGGGGTGGATGAATGACACAGGGCTGATCTGCAGGCCAAATCAAGCCCATGGACCCCTCCTGTTCCCCTCTCCCACTTCCCCTGCATACCTGACCCAGCACCTCGTCAGGCCAGTCTGGGACCCACGCTATGTGCAAAGCAGATTCTGAAACAGCCAGAACAGACAGTGTGTGTGGCACAGTCTGGCTGGACCAACAGCCATGATGCATGTGGCACCTGCCCTGGCATCTCCAGGGACTGCTCTGCACGTGGTGCCTGCTCTAGTTAGTCTGGGACACACACTACATGCAGTTCCTGTGAATGCTGCATGCAGAGTGGGTTCTGGACCAGCTGGACTAGTACCATAGATGGCACATGTCCCAGAGTGGGCACCACATGTGGTACAGCTGGACTGTGCTGCACGCAGTACCCATTCCAGCCACTTTAGGATCCATGCTGCACAGCGCAGATCCCAGCCTGGCTGGAGAAGCCACCAGATGGGGTACACTGGGGAAGGAGAAGGGGGAAAGGGGAAGAGGTCTGTGGGTCTGATCTGGTCCAAAGACTGGCCCTGTGCCACAGCTGCACACAGTGCTCTGTGTGGGTTTGATCTGACCCAGAGGGAGCACTGGGGGCCAGATGTTTGACACCCCTGCAGTAAAGTGATTGCACAGTGCCTATTTATGCCATTCTAGCCACTTCAAATTTAATGCCATACCCAGAATTAAATGAAAGGATTACAATTTTTCCAGGAATTCATTATTAGTCACCCCCACTATCGCTTAACAACATGTTATATTTTTACAACTTCTTTAATAAATTAATTTTGTCATGCTCAGCCCAAACCTTGCTGTCTTAAAATATATAAAATACAACATTAATATGCACCCTGGCCTGAATGTATTATTGTAGAAAGGGCTATTAATCTGGGAGAGAGAAGAAAACAAAAATCGTATAGCTCAATTACACAGTGTAGCACAATTTATTCCCTATGATTATCTGTTACTGTGTGAAGTACAAAGGATTCAAAAGAACAGAGAATTCTGTCTAATTTGCCACACTCCTGCTTTTAGGTTATACTAAATAACTAGGAACTGCACCACAGAACACAGAAGCACAGCTGACACAGCTGTGCAAGGAAAGAGCACGCACAGAGCATGCTTGCACTCCAGAAGATGGCACTTATTACAGGCTGGATTTTTCCATCCATTTTAAAATCCATCATCCACAGTAAACAGAATGACAGCATTCAAACATATCTGAAGACTACAGACTTCATTCTCTGCTCCAAAAGATGAGTGACATTAAACCATTATAGCACAAATCTTAACCCCAAAACTAAAGAATTTAGAACAGAGGTGCTCAACCCCCAGCATGTAGGCCAAATCTAGCCCAGGGAGTTATGGCATCTGGCCCAGGGGGCTCCCCACAGGATGGGAAATTTGATGGCAAGGGAAAGGTGACAATTAACACAGCTACTGCTCCCTACTGTCAAATTTCCAAGCCCCCCATGGCCAGATCAAGGCCAGGCCATTGCTGAGCAGCCAGATCAGACCCTGGGCTGCTGCCACACAGCTGGACCAGACAGTAGCTGCACCTATCCCACATGCTAGATGAGTTTTGTGTCACATGGCCAGATCAGGCCCCAGCTGTGCCCACCCTATAGGCCAGATCTGTTCCACTAGCTGGATCTGGCCTAGAGAGGAACCTGGCACTACCCATTTGACCCACAGGACAAAAATGTTGGGCATCACCGATTCAGAAAGTAGTGAAAATTCCAACCTACTACATTCTCAGATTGTGCCTGTGGCAGAAAGCCACCTTTGTCTCTCCCCCAAAAACTCTGCCCTGTGACAATTTGATTAGGATGGGCCCAGCAGAGGAGACACACATTTACCCTACCTCTCTAGGTAACCTGAGCTGGGTACATTCTTGCGGGAGGGGGGAAACCTGCTCCCTCTGCCTAGGTGACTAGTATCACATACCTGGATAAGGGGCTTCCTTCCTGGTAGGCTAGAGTCTGCCCAGCAACTAGTGATGTATTTCAAATTGGTTGGCTGACAGCCAACAGGCTCTGGCCTCCATTGGACCAGGTGAATGAGGTCACAAGGGCTATATAAGTTAAGGACTGCCCAGGAGGAAGGGGCAGCAGCCATGAGGGAGACTCAGAGACAGAGAAGAGCTGGACCATCTGAAACTTGCTCTCTCTCTCTCAAAACTCACGATCAAGGAACTGCCTGCCTCCAGAGGGAATCTCCACCTGCCTCTGGATGATACTTGTGAGTAAGCTACCCGAGATCTAACTAGATCTTTAGCTTGCAGTAACTCTGATGCGTGGTCAAAAGGCTACCCAGCCAGGGGATTTTGCTCCATGGGATTTCTCTGATATTGCTCTAAGCTGTACCCTATTCTAACCCTACCCTTTGTAACCAATAAAGGTCTCCTTTGTACCTAGTGTGGGAGACATATTGGGAGTGGGTCTAGATTATGCTTTGGGGTCCCCTTGGTTCGGCTGACTAAGGGAGACCACTACTTGTGCTTCTGACTGAGAGCAGCATCCCAAGTTCTTGAAGTGAATCAAGTACCTTTGAGGGCTACTAGGCCTCTGTTTCCCAGGGTGCACAGAGCCAGAATCAAGCCCAGCCCTGGATGGTGGCACTGGAACGCCCAGGCTAGTGGGTGTGCTCCAGGAAGGGGGTCGGCCAGACATGAGGCACCCCCAGGGAGGTACTCGGAGCCTGGAAGGTGGTCAGACGCAGTGAGGTGGGTCGCTCAATGCAGGAGCGCCCCCTGCTGGCCTGCCACACTGCCCACTGTATTAAGGCAACATTTTGAAATGGTCCAAATTAAGCATAAACCCAGAAGAACTCCCCTGCTATAAATACTACACCATATCTCTACAGAGCTGAACTGCTAATATTCCAGGTATATTTTGGCCCAATAAATGGCAAACTAACATTGGCATCTATAAAACTTCCCATGACAACCACCACCAATTGGATGCAGAAACTAGATACATTTAGTTGTATGGACTCCCTAGGTAATAAGAGTTACTAGACAGTACAGTACTTGAAGACAAGCCCTGAGATTTAATATTGTGTGAAATAACGATCACTCTCCTTGCCAGCTACGTAAACCAGGGTGTCAAAGATCCAGCCTGCAGAGCCATACCACCAAGCCCACAAAGCCATATCATCCAGCCTGGCACATGAAGGGAATGGGGTGAGGGGCAAACTCTAGACTGCTGCTTCATCTAGTAGTTAGGTAAGGTTTATTATAGCACAGACATAGAAGCAGCTACTGGAGTGAATAGGTACAGAAACACATTATGCAACAGGGATATAACTTTCCTATAATCCTAAACAAAGGCAGTTTGATCAGGCCAGAAAATGAAGTTTAACTTCTTATTAGAGAGGAAGGGAGGGTCCGTTATCTTACACAGCACACAGCTGAGACAAGCACCTGGAATATCAAAGAGAGGGAAGGAAGAGTGGGAAGAATAGGCAAGGAGACTTGCTATCTGGTAGTGATCCCTATTCTGACCATCCTAGATCAGGGGTGGGCAGAATGTGGCCCGTGGGCTGGATGCAGCCCACCAGGCCATTCTATCTGACCCGCAGGGCCCCCCAAAATTGAGAAAATTAATATATATCTGCCCCTGGCTGCCTGTCATGTGGCCCTTGATGGCTTGCCAAAACTCAGTAAGCAGCCTTCCACCTGAAATAATTTCCTGCCCCTGTGCTAGATGCTTTTCAATCAGACTTTCACCATGCCACCAGTATCATTAATGCCCATAGATTTTCTCCCATGGTCCTGCAGCCAACACACCTGCAGGAAAGCTTTGGGGTTTGGTGATCCACAAGCAACACCATGAGCAGGTATAATCTGTGTATTCCACTCCCTGACATCATCCAGAAAGGAGAAGAGAAGACACCTTTCCCTAACAGGCAGTTCCACTATTAGCAAGACTGTGGAACTTGGCACACACTTAATTTCACCATTATGACCCATTTACATTTCAGTCTTCACATTTGCTTCCTGTCCATAAAGGTTTTACTACTACTTTTGGATAAGAAAAAAAAACCTATTGAAATAACCAGTTAGGTTTAACATGCAATCAGTGACATGTATACAAGTACTTGGGAAAAAGAAAAAAAAAAGGATAACTCAAGTAGTTGTATCCAAACTTTAATGATCAAACTCTTACAAACAGCATAAAAGAAACAGCAAATACACAACAGCAAACTGAATAGCAGGTCAATATACATATATACACCACAGCTTGGGTTGAATGCAGAGGTGGCATGAAATCTTTATTCGAAATCTGCATCCTAAGCAAGAGGAAAAACTTGATGGGGAAAGACTCTAGACCCAATTAGATGACTGTCTATACCAAAAGATATTGGAAATAAGCAGAAAGCTGTACAAGGATTGGAAAATGGGACTAATCAGCAAAGAAAGCTATGCCCAAGAGGTCAAACAACACAAGGATAAAAGCAGTGATTGCCAGAAGTCAAGTTGACTTTTGCAAAAGGGAATTAAAACCATAAAAAGTAAATTAAGGCAAACAGGTTCTTTAGTTATATAAATAAAGGGAATAAGGAAAGCAAAACTGGGACTAGTAGGCAGCATGGCTGTCATTGAGTTCAAAGATAATTTAGCTATGGTCCACAAAGTAAATTAGTAAATAGTCTTGCTCAAATTGATGTAGAGTACATGAAGGTAAAGGCAGAAATCTAATGGAAATGAAGTTGAGGAAGTGAGAATAAAGTTAACCAGATCTAAGAAACAAAACTGAATGGACTCAAGCTGAGGGAGAAGGGATGAGGGAAAAAGGACAGGACCAGACAATCTGATTCTTAAGTGTGGACACTTGGGCTAGGGACAGAAGTTGCACACAAACCAGTTTAAGTGTTTGGAAACCAGTTTAAACTTGCAACAAGAGAACTTCAGTACACATAAATCGCTTTCAAAACAGCCAAAACTACTTTAAGGTAAACCTGGATGGATGTAGTATCAGATTCAACTGATATAGACCAAACTGATTTATAGAAATTCTGGTCTCAGATCCCTTCCCAGTTCAAGTTAACTCGCATCCCAGGATGCTTTGCAGCCCTGGGCTGGGCTGTCTGCTCCAGCAGAGCAGGGACTGCCCCACTCCTCTACTCTCTAACCTGCTTCCTGCCTCAGCTCAGACTCGCAGCAGCCTAAAGGCAAAGACAGCTATGGGGCAGTGGGATAATTCTCTTCCTCTCCCCGAGGCTGCCCTGGGCTGTTCCTGAGACTCACAGCAGCTAAGTCAAGCAGCTGTGGGGTTCAGGAGGAGAAGAATTCCCCTTAGTTTCCTGGGGCTGCCCCAGGCTGGGGTGAAGGGAAGCCCCCACCAAGGCAGGGATGCTCCAGTGCCCCCATGCTGGGCTGAAACTGGCCTGAAGGACTCCCTTCTCCCTCCCTCTTGTGGCAGCAGTTGAAGCAATCAGCAGGTGGGAAGGGGTGGAGGGGGAAATCCCCTCAGCTCCCCAGGGCTGTCTGGGCTGGGGAGCCCAGCCTGGGGGGAAACCCCCCCAAGGGGGAGGTTCATGGAAGTAGGCCAGCACCTGGACAGGGGGCTCCTCAACCCCCCCCCCCAAGAGTGGGCAGCAGAGGGTGGAGCTGCACTCGCAATGTCCAGCAGGCTGGGAGATGTGCTCTAGTGCAGTGCTTCTCAAAGTGGTGGTCCGCGGACCGCTGCCGGTCCGCAAGCCACCAGTCCACAGCGAGTTGCCAGGAAAGAAAGAAATATATTTTCAGAAGCATAACATTGATACGTCATAGCACCACAGTTTGTACATTCCAACACTCCAGGTGACGTCACATTGTGCGAGGTGAGGAAAGAGAAAGAAACAGCCAGTCACGCATTTGTGTAGTGCTGTTACACGCAGTTGCTGCCACCAGCTGAACTGGGCACCAGTCCCTGGCCCACTGGAAAAAACACTGCCGGTCCACCAGATAGCTTGAGAAGCACTGCTCTAATGTATCCTACCTACTGGCCTGCGTCAGTGCAGGCCTCTCCCTGCACTTTCCCAGTTAAAAACTGAAAGTTAGTGCAGTTGGTTCTCAGTTCAATCTACACAGCATAGAGGAAACTGCCTAGATTGAATCAATTCTGCCTTGGGGGTTTTTGACAGTCTGTGCTTAGCCTTGGAGACAGTCTTGATAAACATATGATAAATCTAGCAGTCCTTGTTTGGTGGCTGTGGCAGATTCTGGTCAACAGCAGCAATCAAGAAGGGTGCTCATTAGATACTGCTTCACACTTTTAGTGGTGTAAATTAGGGTCCATTTATGAGACAGAACCATCACAATATCATGATCCATGCTGGCACTTATCACGTGTCAGTGAATTGTTGCCACTATAGATTTTACAGCAGGAGTGGGCAAAATATGGCCCACGGGCTGCATCTGGCCTGCCAGGCCACTTCATCCAGTCCATGGGCACTCCACCACACACTCTCCCCTCACACAGGGCTCCCCAAGGTGCATGTGCAGCTCCCAGGTGGGGAGAATCCCTGCATGATGGAGCCAGTGGCCTGGCCCCGCCCTGCCGCCACGTGCAGCTGCTGGGACTCCTCTGGGAAGTAGGGGGCAGAGACCCAGGAGCTTAACTTGGTGGCAGCAAGTGGGGCCAGGCCACCGGCTCCATCACATGGGGCTTCCCCACAGTGGTGAGTGAGTGCCAGGAGCTCCACAGGCACCTTGGGGAGCCCTGTGCGATAGAAATGAGCTGACCTGGCTGAGCTCCTTGCTCCCATGTGCAGCTCCTAGAACTGGCCAGAGCCACATACTGCCGAGTGACAGCTCCTGCACAGGCCACGAGTATCCTGAAGACCTATCGCCTGCTGCTGCTGCCACTGGCAGTTGGGGCTGTGCGCTGTAGGGGATCTTGTAGAGGGGAACCCCACACCCTGCCCCCATAATGCCCACACATACCCTACACTGCCCTGCACACAGTCATACCCCCTCACAAACCCCACACCCATGCACACACCCTCACCATACATGCATACATACATACATACATATACACAAACACACTACAAGAGTAAGACTTTTGAGCTATTATGCAACCATTTATATATGCACTACACAAACACAAGTCATGACAAAAATATTTTTTTAAATAAAATTAAAACTTTATAGTAGATGTTTGACTTTTAGTATATGATTTGTTTTTTTTCTGGTTCCAAGACGGCAACCCCCTCACTCCCAAACGGAGTGCTTCTGGGAGGCAAGGGGAAGTACTTCCAGTGGCAAAGGCCAGGGGTTAGGGGTGGGACTTCTGGTCCCAAGATGGAGACTAGGGGGTGGGGCACTTGCAACTTGCAAAGGGCAGTGGCTACCATTACCAACTCCTTAAGCAGCCCTGCAGCCACCCCTGTTTTAGAGGGTGCAGTTTCCAACAGAAAATCCTTTGCTCATCATCCACAACTGTTTAAAGCATTTTTCAGATATTCAATTTATTAATAAACCTGTTGACATAGTGAATAAAGGACTGCAGACAAGAGTCTACAGTCTACATCATAGTCTAATTTAGTACTAGCTGCAGTATGAAGTTGCATCATGGAACAGCCCATTCAGAGAAAGGAAAGAGTAGAGGTACAGTATTGATTTTAAAGGCTAAAATGTAGGAGGCAATAGTTAACCATATAGAATCATCTAAGAAAGACTACCTGCTCTATATGTCAAACTGTGAAATAATAAAAATATATTCTGCCTAATTAAATAATATTCAAGGCAGAGGAAAAGAATAAAGCTGTGGAATACCAGCAAAAGTTGGAGAATGTGAGATAACATACAGCTGTAATACTTGCAAGGACAGCTTGGTTGTGCTGCTTTACTCTATACATGAAACATGTAATGGGCAGCAAATGACGGTTAAATGCTCCTACTGCAGATTTCCTACAGAACACAGGGTTTTCCCTATGTATACTGCATCTTAATTTCTTGTTTTTTTTCCGGAGAACACTCATTTAACTCTTGCCTTCCCTTCTAGTCCCAACTATAACTCTGGCTCAGAATAATGTCTACTACTTTTTGGGGCTAGTAAAAATTAATCTCAGCCAGGGACCTAGACCTCTAGGATCACACTTACCTAATCACATTCCTCTTTGCATGAGGCAGCAGATCAAGTTAGTTAGATACATACAGCTTTCTGGATATTTAAAAAAAAATTCTAATCTTAAATCATTCAGGAGTAATCAAAGTGAGATGAAGTATGCCGAGCTGCCAATGGCCAAAAGGGACAAGCATAAATAATACAGCTTCATATTACACTGGTGAAAGATCCTTAGTATAAACACAGCAATCATTTCTTTTAACCCCTAGGAAAAGTGACAACTTGGTAGAGCTGCTGCATTCCAATGGTTAGTTTGTTGGGTGAGGTACCAGAGGCCTAGAAAAGGGCCAATATAGTTTTCCTTTTTAAAAAAAGGAAAAAAGGAGGACCTGGAGAACTCCAGACTGGTTAGCCTCACCTCAATACTTGGGAAGTTCCTGGAGCATATCCTAAGGAAGTCCATTTGTAAGCATCTGGAGGAAGACTGATCATAAGTGCCCAGCATTGATTTACTAAGAACTAATTGTCAAAAAAACTTGATCTTAATAAAGTGACTATCTGGGTGGAGGGAATGCTGTGGATATTGCATATTTGGATTTCAACAAGGCTTTTGACAAAGTCCCACATCACAAATTCAACAAATTCAAGAAATGTGGGCTAGACAAAACTACTATACAGGTAGACAGACACCTGGCTCAGTAGCTTCAAGTACATGGTAATTATAAAGAGATACATGTCAAAACGGTAGGAGGTTTTCAATGGACTCCCACAGGGGCCTGTTAATTAGGGAGGGTGCAAAGGAGGGCAATAAATTGATAAAGGGCTTAGAAGGCAAGTCATTCAAAGAGACTGGACTGCCCTGCAACTCTGCTGCCCTGCATCATCACCACTGCTGCGCTGGTCAGCCCAGAGGCAGCAGTAACGGAGATGCAGGGCAACCCGGCATGGCAGGGGCTCCAGGCGGCTGCAGTGAGAACTGCCCGGTGGCGGCAAGAGCTGTTTTCCCCCTGTGCCAAGCAACAGTTTCTGCCCAGTGCTGCTGCTACTTAGTCTGGGTGGGCACATACAAACCAAGCGTGGTACGCGCCAGGTCGTGGCTGTGCGGCACAGGTCCCCACCGGTACCAGAGGGCTGGGGCAACAGTGGCGACAGAGGGAAGGAGCCACCACCACTGCCTAGGCTGCCTAGAAAGGCAGTTCTGACACGGAAATACCCCAGCCCTGCTACATGTCCAGAGAGCAGCAGGATGTGCCACCAGGTGGTGTGGAGCGTGCACAGCAAGACATGGGGTGGGGCTGGGGCTGCAGCTGTGTGCTGGTAGCAGGGAGGTGCCGCAGGGCACACAGGCTCTGGGCTGTTGCGGGGCAGGTGCTGACTGGCTTAGGGGGCCATGTCAGGGGGGCTCCCATGCACACCCCCATCCTCAAACCCTCCCCCACAAACCCCACAACCACACCCTCCCCCCACAAAAACACCCCACAAACACCTCACGCACCCAAATCCTTCCCCACAAACCCCCATGCACCTCTGGGGGAGCCCTGCTCACTGCTACATGCAGACACCCCAGCATACACACACAAAACCCCCAGCCACTCTCCCCCTCCACACTTCCCCCCACAAACCCCCATACTCACCCCCACACTGCACATACACATATCCACCCCCCCCACACAATATACAAGAGCAAGACTTCATTTTGAGCTATTATGCAATCACCTCTATATATACAGTGCAAACTCACACAAATCAGGACAAAATATTTTTTTTAATAAAATGAAAGTATTCTTGTTTGATTTTTAGTATACAATTTTTTCTGGTTCCAAGATGGCAAACCCCCTTCCCAAAAGGAGTACTTCTAGGGGGCAAAGGGAGGGACTTCCAATGGCAATGGTCAGTGATCAGGGGATAGGACTTTCCAGTCCCAAGATGGTAACCAGGGGGTGGGGCACTTATCAAGGAGCAGGGCCAAGGGTGGCCCTCGACAGCTCACCAAAACTCATTAAGCGGCTCTCCAGCCAAAATAATTGCTGCCCCCTGATCTAGGAGTAGCTATGCCTATGAGTATTTCCTATGCTTCTGGGATTTGCTAGCTGCCACATGGGGCTGGGAGGGAATTTTTTCTCCTTCTGCTGCTACATGTGTCAGGATTTGGTTTGGTTTTTAAGCTTTCCTCAGAAGCACTGCATGTTAGATACTGGCTGCACTCAAGGCTGGGGATTGTGAGTGGGGTACATCAATGATCCTGTTGCAACTTAAACCAAGAGGTTCCTGGCTAGAGGGTCTTGCGTCTCTGCTTTGGATCAGACTGATCACCATAACTGGGGTCAGAAAATAGACATACCCCACAGTCAGAGTGGTACAGACTGTGGGGGATTGTCTTCCTCTGTAGCAGGCGGGGAAGGGGGCATTGCACTCTTCCTCTGATCACTCAAGCATATTTTAAACAAGCTGGCAGCAACAGGACATTGGCCAATGTGGTCCTTCTGCTTTACCTGTGATAGGTTAGGGTGTTATGTCTTGTGGTTTCATCATTGTGGTATAGGATGGCAGGATCATCCCTACCCAAACCTCAGACAGGTGGTTGGTCTAGATCAGTGCTTTTCAACCTTTTTTTGACCCATCTGTAAACATCAATGTCCAGTCCCAACTCACTGCTCCCCACCCCCAGGTCCCAGCCCCACAGTGTGTGGGGTAGGGGGTGAGTATGTGGAGCAGGTGTGGGGGGGGGGGTCCCAAGAAGCCTCTCACCAGCTGGAACTCTACCAGCTTGCAAGGGAAAAGCCACGGTTTCCCAAGTTTTTCTCCTTTAAAGGAGAATCCCTTTTTAAAATGTGTTGATCCATTTTTAAAGTTTGTTCACAACCTTTTCATATGTTCTTGTGACCCACTTTTGGGTCACGATCCCTGGGTTGAGAAATGCTGGTCTGGATAACCTCTGGAAATCTCTTCCAACCCTACTTCTTCATGGTTCTACAATTACAAGACTTCACTGAAAAACAGCTGTTTGAAATGATCAGACTACACTAATGCTGAAAACATTAAACAGAAATATTTCAAGGCTGAGATGCCTTAAGTTTCAAGAAACAGGTGAAGCCTGAAGTACAGTGTTTCTCTGAATATAACACAATAAGAAAAGAAAATGGATGTTGCGTTTAACTCGTTTACTCCTACCTGGGAAGGCTTGTGAGCCTTAAGTCAGTTGAGACACATTAATTCAAAATGGATCTGATATTAAGCAGTTCCAAGTGTAGGAAAAATTCTGTTTTGAAGAATTCCAGCATAGTTAGCTACATGTTCCAGAGGGAATGCCCATCATTATCCCTTTTACCCATGTCCAAAGACAAATAAGTCTTTATGAGAGGTTCCCAGTTTGCATTGAGCTTATATGAGCACACACCTTAGCAGAAAATTAAGCCAACGTTACCAAAGTCTTCAAGTGTAAGAGCTACTGACACAGCTTCACCATCAATCCAGTAACGCTATTAATAGCCAATTCCCCCTTTCCACCTTTTTTCCCCCCATTAATCCTAAATCCTTTTCTAGTTAGTGTAGGCTCAAAAGACATTTACAAAATCACTATGTCTATACCAATGAATTTACAGGCACTGTGTCAGTCACTGATAGTCAGGTACAAGCCTGGAATCTGAATGAGCAAGCAGCCCTGTTCCTGAGCAATGGAAACCTTAATCAAGTCTTCTAGTTTCTGAAAAATACATGCCCACTTTTCAGTGCATTACATTTCCTCCTAGAATCTCTACTCAATCACCTCTGAACAAGATAAAAGTCACTTCCTCTGAATAAAGTATGTTAATATTAAACAGTAAAAATAGCAGCACAAGGATCTCACCCTCCGGGAATATTGTTTGTATAAAACACTGCATGTATATACCAAGATGCCAAGTTAAAGTCTGGAATTATTATAATTGAGACACCTAGCTAATGATGAGACCTCTTTACCTGCCACTGCTTTTAAGTCAGGGATCTTCTGAACAGGCTTAAGGTGAGTTAACTTTGTCAACTCATTTGAGAAGAACTAGAAATGGATGCTTTAAGGGTAATATTAGGGATGTGCAAAGCAGGCCCTATTCAATTCAGATTCAGCCCGAAACAGGGACAGTGATTTAATTCATTGATTCAGATCACTGTCCCCAATTCGATTCGGCTGACTCTGAAGATTCTATGCTGATTTGGAAAATCAATGATTCAGACAGACAACTTTAAATGTTTTTTCTACATACCTTGAGGTACCAGCACAGTTTGTGACTGCTATGATGCTGGGGCGCATGGAGCGTCCCACAGGAGTACGGGGGAAACCTCCATGTGCTTGGCGAAGAACCCGGAAGTGGACCAGAAGTACTTCCAGTCTACTTCTGGGTCTTCTGGGGAGCGTGCACATCCTTTTGGTTTGGCGATCAGCCACAGGGGGACTCTGGGTGCCCCCCATAAACCCAGGAGGCACCGGTCATCGAGCCGAGGGGTGCGGTGGGGGTGCAGGGAGGGGACGGGGACGGGACCCTGCATGCTCCCCAACCAACATGGAAGTGGACCAGAAGTGTTTCTGGTCCACTTCCAGGTCTGCTGCCGACTATGCTGGGAAGCCCCTCATGCTCCTGTGGGACACTCCATGCGCCCCAGCATCATAGTACTCACAAGCCACCTGCTACCTAGAGGTATGCAGACACAGCTTTAAATATTTCTTCGATGTCCAAATTGCCGAAAACAGCCGAATCTCTCTGAATCGATTCGGAGGGCTCCGATTCGATTCAGAGAGATTAAAGGGTATCCTGATTTGATTCAGATTTGGAGATTTGGCCACCAAATCTCCACCGAATCAAATCAGGAACCGAAGCTTCGCACAACCCTAGTTAATATTCTATACTTTTTAAAACTTTTTTTTAAAAGAAAATCACAAATGTAGTTCTGGACTGAGAGTCCCAGCAGAATGAAGTGCCTTCCATAGACAAGTAGTATACATTGAACAGTTATTAATGCATGCTTTTCCAATAGCAATGTGCCTGACAAGTCCTTAGCTTTTACCAAAAATACCAGCAATAATTTATGTGATCTGGATGTACCTGTTAACTGAAATCAGATTGATACTACCAACCCATTTCATATAGACCAGTCAACCAGAGTCAATTTAAATCTTTGTTCAATAAAAAGTGTTACCGACCTTGGAAGAGAAATGACTTTAGGTCATGCTTAAATCAAAACATTATGGATAAATTTTACCATACAGGCCTTCATAAACACCTGTTTGTTGGTTCAGAAGGAATTTCTGAAGGCATGTTTGTCATAATCAACATTTAGTTAATTTGGCAAAAAATAACAGTGAGACTGCTCATCTGCTGCATGAAGTAGCAAAACATTTTACCATAATACAGTTGCAATACATTTCATACAAGGTTCCCATCATCAGAGCTAAATACTTGTTTACATTTTAGTTAACAGCATCACCAAAATAAATCCCAGATTTTTTTCAACTCATCTGTGAGTGCATGTACATGCTAAGGGGTGGATTGCTACATAACAGCTGAATTATAGGAGGCAGAAAACAGGAACGTTCTAGATACAGATTGCTTTAGGTCAGTGGTAGGGCTGTGCAAAGCTTCAGTCATTGATTTGATTCAGCGGAGATTTGGCCCGATTCGGCAGCCAATTCAATTCAGAGAGATTTGATGATTCGGACATAGACACAGCTTTAAATGTTTTTTTCTACATACCTCAAGGTGCCAGGCATCTTGTGAATGCTGAGATGGTGGGGAGGATGGAGCGGCCCACGGGAATGTGGGGGGATCCCCCACATGCTCAGCGGCGGACCAAGAAGTGGACCAGAAGCACTTCTAGTCCACTTCCAGGTCTACCGTGGAGCATGTGGGGGACCGCCCCCCTCCGACTAGTGCTTCCTGGGTCTGGGGAGGCACCTGGGGTCCTTCTGCGGCCAACTGGGGGGCCTCCTGCGCACACCTCGCAAGCCCGAAGGGGGGGGGGGGGGGTCCCACTCAGTCGCGGGCCCAAAGTTGGACCCAAAGTACACTTTCAGGTCTGCCGCCAAGCATGCGGGGGGCCCCCCCGCGCTCATGTGGGACACTCCATCCACTCTACCATTTCAGCATTCATAAAGTATGTAGAAAAAACATACAAAGCTGTCTCTATGGCCGAATCGCTGATTCTCCGAAACAGAATAGAATCTTCACATTCAGATTCAGCTGAAACGAATAGGGACAGTGATCTGAAACAATGAATCAAATCACTGTCCCCTGAATCAGGCCAAATCCAAATCGAATATGGCCCGCTTCACACACCCCTAGTCAGCGGTTCCCAAATTGTGGGTTGCAACCCAAATGGGGTCACAACATCAGCAGATAGGGTCAAAGGCATAGGGGACCATGCTGAGGAAATCAGACCATAAATGGGGTCATGCGGAGGAAAAGTTTGGGAAGCACTGCTTTAGATGCTTGCGGAAGTAGATAATTCAGCTGAATTCCTGTAGAAAACTTGTTTTGTTAAATTTAAAAATTGCATGGTATATTTCATTGTGAACTATAATAGGTATTCCCCTTAAATGCATCAGCCAAATGTACAGACTTACCAATATTAATATATCTGCTACTAAGTCACGTCCACTATTGTTAACCAAGGTGGAACAGCCAGCACACACGTGAATTATAAGACAGAAAAGAAACTAATTAAAACAGTTCATCTGAAACTTGCTAAAGATATGGTATATAAAACTTTCAGACAAATTCTATGCTGTGCAGAAGAAAGGGGAAAGTGTGATTTACTGGCTTGCCTTCAATTCACTGCAAAGGCACATCTCCTTATATGTGTGCTAATTCACCAAGTGCATAAAGCAAGGCTAAGAGCAGACAAGTATGTTCAAAAATATCCCTTGTGGTTTTTAAACTAATGAAGGCTACCTGCTTGTTTTTGCAATGTTCCTTTCTTTTTCCAGAAGGCAAAAACAAGGTTCTCCATCCAGCAGTGTTTAGTAGGGCTGTGTGAAGCTTCGGTAGCTGATTTGATTCAGAGGAGATTTGGCGCGATTTGGGGACCAAATCGAATCAGGAGACGTAGTAAGGGCTTTGAATCTATTTGAAGTATCTGAATCAATTTGGAAAAGATTTGGCTGATTCAGAGATTTGGCCATAGACTAAACAGGCAGCTGCCTCCAGTTGGTAAGTCTGTTGGGGTTGGGGGATGGAAGGGGTGTGGGGGAGGGAGGGATTGG
>NW_005842570.1:291301-293381 GCF_000455745.1 Alligator sinensis | reverse complement strand
GCATCCTGTGTCCCCCCATGCTGGCTGGGAGTGGGGGAAGGGCAGAGTCCCCACTCCCAGCACTGATGCACGCATGGCAATGTTGGGAGCGGGGGCTATGCCCTGCTACCACACGGAGTGAGCTGCATCTGCATTGGGCCCCCTGCCAAAGCCAGCTGGGCAAGCAGCAGCAGGGTAGAGCCCCCACAGCTCCCCCTGCCCAGGCAGAGGCAGGCACAACTAGATGACCTGTGGGAGAAGCCCCTATGGCTGCCCTGCCCAGTCCCATCCCTGCCCAGCCCCAGCCTCCTGGCACTTAAAATAAATAAATAAAAGTCCTGCACTCACCAGCTCTGGCAGCAGTGACTGGGGCCTCTGAGGGCTTGTGGCAGAGCCCCCCCATGCAACGTGGGGCAGTGGGGATCACCCCCCGCCCCTGCCTGGCACCCACATGGCAGCTGCCCCATGGTACATGCGCAGTGCTGCTCAGCAGGGCACCATGGACTGTCTGGGAGCTGGGGTGGCTCCAGCAGTCACCCGGAGCCTGGCACCACTCAGCCCTAGCAACCCCAGCTCCCAGGCAGCGTGCAACACCCTGTGGAGTTGTACTGCATCCGCACCATGGGGCAGCTGCCCCCACTGCAGCATGGTGCGATCCCCACTGTCCCCCTCCAGTGATGCAGGGTTTTGTTTTGTTTTTTGCACTGTGCCAGGACTAAGCTGGGGCTGGGTGGGGGATGGGGCCTGGCAGGGCAGTCATGGGGCCTTCTTCTGACACTTCCCACACCCGGAGAGAGGCAGGCACAGTGGGAAGAGCTTCCCAGCTGTGCCTGCCTCTCCCTGGCCAATCCAAATCACCGAATTGGTGCCGAATCTTCCAAACCCGATTTGGCTGAATTGATTCAGGACATAGATCGAAATCTCCAAATCAAATCACCGTCCTCTGAATTGGCTGAATCTGAATTGAATACTTCCCTATTCGTACACACCTAGTGTTTAAAACAGCGAGGAGCCAATCATTTTGGCAGCTGTGCTACAAATTAGCACCAAATATTCCCAAGTGACACACTGATCTCTTTTCTTTATCGAATCTGCTGCTCAACTGTTTGCTCTCTGCCCCGTGCTCTCTGCCCAAGCTGCTGCTCTGCTTTCTGGCCCATCTGCTACTGTGCTACCTGATTCCTCCATCATCTGCCAGGTGCTACACACACAGGTTGCCTGTGCTACTTGAGGTACCCATGCCACAGACTAGCCACCCCTGGTTTAGGGAATCATCCAGTGAGCAGCAGAAAATGTCAAGCCCATAGTTCAGCATACTGGGTATTTTATACAGCCTGTTGGTGCCATGCCCAGAATAAATTTTTGACACTATAGCTAAATTTTAAGCAAAACTTTGAAACAGAATGTGGCCCAGTGAAAAATTTACACATCAGGCCTCTGTGATCCCCAAATTATTGGATAGCTATTTTCTTAAATTTTTCCTCCATTCTCCCGGTAAGTGGATGGGGTAGGCGTCATGAGGCCTGCATTGACGTGGTTAACCGGCAGCTTTGGAGCTGGTGCCACAAGGCAGGCTTTGGGTTTTTTGACAATGACCCATGTTTTTGTAAGGAGGGCATGCTGGGGTGGGATGGGCTTCACCTCTCCCCTAATGGCAGACGTATCTTTTCCTCTAGGTTGGCTGATCTCGTACGGCAGGCTTTAAACTAGCTTCGCCAGGGGAAGGGGCCGCTTTGAGTGGAGAGGATGCTTCACCAGCATGCAGGGTGACAAGAGGAAGGGAAGCATAGGTAAGCATCAACGTCCAAGGAGCAGGGGGCCACAACTGTCCTGGGAGTGGGAGGAAGGCACGAGCACCCTCAGGAGGCCTCAGGTGCCTCTACACTAATGCTTGTAATATGGGGTGTAAGCAGGAGGAACTATGCCTCCTGACTGCAAGTAAGAACCCAGACTTAGTAGGGCTCACAGAAACCTGATGGGACCCTACCTATGACTGGACGGTGGGCATTTGGGGTACACCCTACATAGAAGAGACAGGACAGAGAGGAAAGGTGGGGGGGGGGGATTGCGCTCTCTATCAAGAAGACCTTAACACCCTCAA
>NW_005842570.1:275585-289491 GCF_000455745.1 Alligator sinensis | reverse complement strand
TCCCCCTCTATGTGACTTTGGTCAGGCCGCAGTTGGAGTACTGCGTCCAGTACTGGGCACCGCATTTCAAAAGGGATGTGGCCAGCCTGGAGAGGGTTCAGAGGAGGGCCATTCGCTTGGTGAGAGGGCAGCAGAACAGGTCCTACGAGAAACTGAAGTTCCTGAACCTGTTCAGCTTCAGCAAGAGGAGGCTGAAGGGGGACCTGGTGGCTGCTTACAAGCTCATCAGGGGGGATCAATAGCAAATAGGCAGAGCCCTTTTCTCCCCAGCACCACCTGGGGTGACAAAGAACAATGGTCATAAGCTGATGGAGAATAGGTTTAGGTTAGAGATCAAAAGGCAATATTTTACAGTTAGGGTGGCCAAAATCTGGAACCAACTTCCCAGGGAAGTGGTCCTCGCCCCTACCTTGGGCAAATTCAAGAGGAGGTTGGATGATCACCTGTCTGGGGTCTTGTGAACCCAGCATTCATTCCTGCCTGTGGCAGGGGGTCAGGCTAGACGATCTGTTCAGGTCCTTCCTGACCCTAGCTACTATGAAACTATAAATGATTTAATGGATTAGTGACAAGAGTGAAATGACCTGTCAATTTAAAATTTTTTACTCTCAAGGAAAAAGCACACATTGAAAGTAATGCTGACACCTGTCTACACAGGAAGCAGCACCAGGGCTACTAGTATTTTTTCGAAGTAGCATTCCCTTCTGATGATCTCTTAAACTTACCACATTATGGCTACAGGATAAATTGTGCATTAAAACAGTGCTGTAATTCCAACCATTCAGGAAGGATCTCTAAGCTACCACTCCTCCACTGGTTACCAACTGCAAAGGTCCAACTTCATTTTAGATTATCTAATACCTTCTCTCTGAAAGCCTATGACAACGTAAGCCTGAAACCAGAAACAACATCCTTAAAATCTATTTCTTCTTTCCTCAGCAAGTAAAATCCACATTGAACAAAAGGCGCAAACAGCAAAAACCCTGTGTGTTTGAGTACCTGTGGTCCCTTTAACACTTTAAACTCTCCTTAACACCTTTTGTAAAATTCCCCTCAGGCAAGGCAAATCCATTTGTGGGGAAGTGACAGAGCTGTGGGAATAAATTACTTCTTTGTTTAGCCACTGAACTGGGAAACAAAAACCATCTTATTTCTGGTCAACCCAAAACAAAAATATTATTTTTCTTAAAAAAATTACTCATGGGCTAAAATAAAAATGTTTTGTTCAACGCAGATCACTGTATTTGCCCAAATACAAAGACAACTTCAAAATTTGAGACTACCCGCCATCCTCCAAATAATTAGATTCTATATATGAAAGATATATAAATGTTATAATCCCCGCCCCACTTACTGTTAGGCATGGTCCTGGCTCCATTCCCTCCCTGGCATGGAACACATGCAAGCTCGGGCCCCTGCCCAGCCATGCAGTAGCACCTGGAGCCAAGCTGCCCCTGCTACTGCCACTGCTGCATGGCTGGGCAGCAGCTGGACTTGCATGTGCTCCATGCTGGGGAGGGAATGGAGCCACAGCAGCTGTGCCTGACAGTAAGCAGCAGGAGGTAGGAGGCAAAGCCTATGGGGAACAATGTTATATGGAGGGAAAATAACAACTCGTCTTGGATTCTAGTAAATAGTCGTCTCTTCTTTTTTCTTCTTTCAGGCATTTTTAATAAAAGCAAAGAAAAATTAGAAACTGAAAGACAGATTTGAAAGGGGACTCATGTGCCAAAACACAAAATAGAGGGGATAATGGAAACCATCTCATCACTTATAGCTAAGCCACTGATTCTCAGCCAGTGTACCACAGCACTTTGGGGTGCCATGAGATCCTCTAATGATGCCCAATGGTATTGTGCAATATTAGCAGTTAGATTTATGTTTACCAACATGACTCACAAGATAAACCTAGAGATTTCAAATAGGAATCCATAGGGTCAAGAACAGTTTCACCTGCCTTGGTTTTTCTGGGCTCTTTGCAACAGAAGAATTGCTCTCTTATTTGTCCACAATCAAACATAAGCAGAAACCAAAAGCTGGCACTTTGAAGGGGCACCATGGGTCTAAAAATGTTGAGAACCACTGACCTAAGCTCTAAGGGCACTCACCTGGGATATGGGAGACTTGTGTTCAAAATCCTCCTTTTGCCCAAAACTTATCTGCCAGCAACTACCCTAATTACTAGCCTATAGGATGTTTTACAATGGGTATTATCCATCGCTCCTATTGAGAGTTTCTTTCCATAAATTACCCAGTGGGCTAGAAACATTTTCTATAAACCAGTGCTCAAATTGTTCTCCTGGAAGAGTATAAAACTTGGTTTCAGACCCAGGTCCATTAAAAAGAACACCTGCCCTAGTAGTTAGGGTAGCCCAACAGGAAGAAATCCAAATTCAAGCTTCTGTGTCAAGTCAGTCCGAGCAGAGATTTAAACTTTGTCAACCTGTGTTTAAGGTAAGCACCCTAACAAATGAGCCATAAAGGTAGCAGAGGTACCACGCTGTGAATATAATCCAAAATTGAAATATTCTATTTCAGAAATTCTAAAATCAACCATTTTGATATTATTTTATCTTTTATCAATTAAAATTTGTTGGCGTTAACCTAGTTTACAAACAGAATTGGCTGTCCTGAATTGTCATTTTTTCAGCAAATAAATGATTCATGCTGCTCTAAGATCTGATCTACAGTATGCAGTTTTGATGACAGAACTATCAGTGTGTTCATAATCAAAGTTGCTTTGTAGCAGCAGAACCCCTTCTTTCTCTCAGTAAAAAAAACACCTTTTCTGAGTAAAAGGCTGCTACCACACAGATATGCCTGGCACCTTCTGCTGGCTACTGTGGTCCCATTAGCATCCCAAAGCTCACCTTGAAATGCTCCATCTTGCCAGTGTACTGCTGAGTGGAGCAGGGCAGAGCTGCTAGAAGCCAGGTGGATATGAACACAGTTATCAACAGAAACAGCATAAAGTAGACAGAACTTAGGCAGCAGCCTGTCCTGCTGGAGTAGACCATCTGCATCTCGGACACTGAAAACAGATTTAACCTATATGGCAGCACAAAGCCCAAGCAAAGAGGCATCCATGCCCATTGTCATATGTGACAGCTGAAAAGTGTGCCTGTGTAATAAAGGTGCTTGCTGAAGGCTCTATGAAGATTAGACCAAGTGTTTTTCTGTATTTGTTTAGATATTAAGCTATATGTTGTTGCTAAAAGCCTAATTACAGTTTAAGATGTAGTGAGGCCTTGTATAAAGTAAGGCCTAGGAAATTTAGCAAAACCTAGAAGTAGTAAGGCCCTGTGGCACAATTAAAATTACCTTATCAAAGGAATGCAAGGCTTGTACTGCTATTGGTCAGTTTAAGGACAGTTGAAGTAAAGGGAATCTGTGTGGTCATGCATTATCAGTGCCCTTCAGAAGCTATAAATTAGCTGAAATATCTGGAAACTATTCAGAAGGAAGATACAGCTCTGTGAAAAGGATTAGTTAGCTGTTGACCTGGATCAGTGGGCCCATGGACCTCGAGACGCCCAAGAACTGAATACCAGGGTCCTTCCCGGTACCTCCTGGACAGCGCTGATCAGGGACGCCTGACTTCACTGAACTTTGTGGAAAGAGAAGCTTGCTGTGTATCAGGCATCAGAGGGGACTGCCAATAAGTTGCTGATGCGAATTGCTTTTGTCTGTCATTGTTTATCTTGTTACTACGTGTAGCTGTGTTTTTGTTAAGTCAATAAATCTTTCTTACCTTTCTATCCCCGACCACACTCTCAATCCTGAACCCTCCGCAGGCGGCTGGGACAATCACACCACAAATGTCAAAAATTGTACCCATAGCAATAGGCAGTACACCTTTGTGCTGCTGTTTTCCAAAAGACATCAGTTTGCAACAGCTCAGGTAGCCCAGAGCTCTCTGCACTCTCCAGCCTCTCTTTAGAGGCCTGATCTTGTGTACCCAGTTAATTCCCTTGCAGGTATTCCCCAGAGACACATCACAGTGCTGTACACCAACTAATAGTGCATCTCTGCAAAAGGAGGAGACCCAGGCAGATGCCCTTACTTCAGGGGCCCCCATTTGCAAAGGTGTACCCTGCAAATCCCTCAGTTTGGGATCCCCCCACCCCACCAAACACAGGAACCCTGGGGTTCACTCATTTGTAGAGGCACACACCTAAAGGACTGGGCATCTGAAGGCAGGGAGTCAACCTTGCAGGACAACAGGTGACATCAGTGTTGCCCAATTAAGTGAATCATCTGTGCCAGGACACATCCCCATTTAGCTGATCCTGCTCTAAAGATGAAATCTGGTTAAAGCCAGTCTTTCACTGAATCGCTGCAAGGAGCCTCTTATGCTTTTCTCTAGTACCATGACAAAGTTTCCACTTTTTATAAGATTCATTTTTTGAGTTTCAGCTCATTGAAGAGATTGTTTAGGCAGACTAGCCTCCTGTTGCACTTCCCACTCTTCCATTGTACGGGATAGCTTGCCTCTCTGCTCACAAAAAGGGCCTCAATTAAAGTATAGCTAACTATCCTAGATTCCTCCCGCTCCCCCCCTCACCCACCAGACTTGCCTACTAGGGGATCCTTCACATCAGTTTGCTGAAGTCTGATGTCTTTATTCTGCTGCTCTTGTTCCTTTCTCTCTTTAGGATCTTGAACTCTTTATCATATTGTGGTCACTATCACCCAAGTTACCTTCCATCTTCACATTCTCAACCAGTTCTACCCTGATTGAAAGCAACAGATTGAAAGGAGCTTCACTACCCTCTGTATCAAAAAACTTATCCCCCAACACACTCAAAGAATTTGCTGGACTGCTTATGTACTGCTGTGTTTCTCTTCCAACAGATGTTTCAATAGTTGAAGTCTTCCATGAGAAGCAAGTCCTGGAGTTTGGAAGCTTTTGTCAATTGTTTAAAGAAGGCCTTGTCTATCTTCACTATCTGGTTTGGTGGCCTGTAGCAGTTGCCCACTATGACATCCCACTCCGCCCCCTACCATTCTCCCCTCTGACCTTTACCCAGAGGCTTTCAACAGACCTACCTTCCACTTTGTACTGCACCTTAGAATACATGTATATCACCTTTACATATAGGGCTTACTTCCTTGTTTACCTTATCTATCCTTCCTGAAAAAACTATATCCATCCATGACTGTACTCCAAGTCACATTAATTATTCCATCTATCCCAACTATCATGTAAAAATTACCATCATCAAGACAGATACAAGAACACTTATTTACATCTTTATAAAAAGAGATGGTATCACAAAGTGCTGCTCTGTGAGGGCTTCCCATTCACACACGTTTTCCCCCTAAAACATAAAAATTGATACATGGCTGGGTTATGTTGTACACCACACTCATAACTGGTTAGTAAACTGCCACTAAGGACTTAATGCTTGTTATGAATGGGAAGAGCAGGTGCCCTGGATCTATTTGCTGATCTCCTCTTTACAAGACCTCCAACATAGTAGCATCTTCATAAGAATATTGAAGAGTTTTCTTAAAAGTGATAAGATATTAAGAGTCCATACCAAACTACAGGGCAAGCATATAATATCTTCCCTCTCAACCATCTACGCTCAAACCCTGAGGAGAGAGAAGAACCTAAAATTTATTGTTTTAATCATAAAAAGTCAGAAGCAGTAAATATTGCCAGATTGAAGAAAACTAGGCATCATCATGGTTTTGAAAGAGTAGCCAGTGTTCACTTAAAATGTTTCTCAAGGCTCATTTATTGTAAGGCTTTCATAATCATTTTTCCCCATTTGCTCCCAAAGAAAAATAAAATACAAGTTAGTTTTCTCAAGATAAGCAGCAAACAGAAAGGAAGAAATGAGAAATGGGTTTGCACATAGGTAAAAGCAGAAATGTTCCTAAAAATCACTGAGGTGAACTGCTTGTGGCATGTTTTCATGTAATCTGCATTTATTCTTCTTTAATAAATGTTATTAACATGCCTAAAAGAAAGGAAAATACAACTAAAAGGGAGGAGGTCTTTAAAATTAATCCAATAAAGGCAAAAAATACTGGCTCACCCAACTCTCATATAAGCTTCTGTTCTGGGGTAACTTTGTAAATTTCTGCACCTCCCATCAATTAATTTTTAGTACAATAGAAGTAAATGACATGGAAGCCTCCAATCAAAAATGAACTCCAGATTCAATCAGCTGCTCAATCCAAGTGTCTGAGGTATGAACCTTAACATCTGTTTCTTGGCACCAACATACTATATGTACAACAATTAAAATATTAAAAGATCATCAAGTCCAGCCCCCTTCCCCAGGGACAGGAAGTCAGCTAGGCTCAAAGGATCCTAGCAAGATAAGCATCCAAATGTTTCCTGAATGAATTCAGAGTAGGTGCCTGCACCACTTCCGGAGGGAGTCTATGACTGTTGGTCTTTGTTTTTCCTTAGGGCGCTCTGGTGAACAGACTTTCTGTCAGATCCTGATGTACACCCTTTATGTATTTATAAGCAGCCATCAGGTCCTCCCTGAGCCTGAACTTTTCCAGGCTGAAGAGTCCCATGGCTCTCAGCCTCTCTTCATAAGGCCTATTTTCTTGGCATCCGATCATGTGCGTGGCTCACCTCTGGATTCTCTCAAGCTTCTCGACATCCTTCTTGAATTGTAGAGCCCAGAACTGAATGCAGTACTCCAGCTGTGGCCTCGCCTCACCAAGGCTGAGTATAGCAGGAGGATGACATCCTGAGATTTACTTAAGAAGGACTTTTGTCATACAGTAGTCCACTGCTTTCTTACCACTAAGCAGATTACCATTATCATCTCTGGAAGACCCATAAAATGCCTCCTGAACTTCAAAAATCTTCATTAAATTCTTGGCCCATGCACACAAGGTTAGAAGTAACGAGTGGCTCATATGAAAACGCTGCAGTGTTTTGAATCACTTAAATATTTTTGGCACAGACACAATTAGAAAATTAAAGTGCTTAAATGCTTGGATAAAACTGTATAAAGGTAATTTAAACAAATGCTTACTGAGGAAGTGTATCCTTAAGATCACCTCTGCTTGCTGTATATCAAAAGTTTGAGTCATACTGAGGGTATTATAAAGATGTGCCTACAAGGGTTAATAGTCCAGAATTCCTACAGCATTTACTCCAAAATAAATGTGGCCACACAGACGTAATACAGGGTTACTATCAAACTTTAAACTCACATTTTTAATAATATTTCAAAACAGTGAAGTGTAGATGTACTGTCAGTCTCACCCTTGATATTCACCATTCATTTGTAGTTAATGCTATGCTGAAATGAAGTATTAGAAACTTGGTAGTCAGAAAGATGTGATTAAGGTCCAAAAGCAAGATAAGAAAAAAAAAAATCCATGCAGGCACAACATGTACTTGCAGCTGTATTTTAGCTGGGTTGCAAGTGAGGGCTTTTAAGTATCAAGCAGCATAATACACTAAACAAAAAACAGCCAGCACTGCATCTGAATTTGTGAAGGAGAAGTAAGGTGCTGATTAGGTAAGAAAGGAAAGAGTATCTGGGTCTTTCTCCATCCTCATCTTTTACATACACTGGTTTAGAAAGCAACTTAATGGAGAGAGAGAGAAGGCAAAAGGAGATGGTCCAATTTTAGACATGCTAACTTTAATATTCCATCAGAACAAAAAAAATCTCATACTTTAGACTTCATACTAACTGTATATGTATGGAGAATGAAAGGAAGGGAGATAGGGAAAGAAATCTCCATATTGAAAAAAATATTCCTTTTGAGTTTTTCCTACAAAAGTAAAAAATTCAACTGCATTTTCTAAAGCCATCTTTGAACTGGGTAAATATTTCTTTTCAAGATTTTAAGGACACAGTCAGTCAGATCAATGAGGGGTTTCACTGGTCAACTCAAAGGGTAGAAATATTAGTTTTGATATCAATTTAGTATAGGCATACAAATCTTTCTCTTTTCACTTGCTCCAAAAGCCACTTTCTCCCTCACCAACTCTCTCTCTGAATCCTTTGTAACATTTCTAAAAAAAATACTGTAGTGTTGCAATACCCAATACTAAGTTTGAAGTCATGCTGTATCCTGTTGGTACTATTGTAACAACTAGCATGACATCACTTTTTTTTTTTTTTTTTGGTTTAAAAAGCACTGTTGTAGTGTTGAAGTGATGCAGCCATAAGGTTGTACGTGCCTTCCAGGTCTGAGGAAGAGTGCCTTGGACTCAGAAGCTTGTCTAAATCTCTCTGAACCATGCAATTGGTCTAAAAATAATATCACCCACAAAAATCCTTTCTGCTAACAAACATTGTGTAAGATTAACAACTGTAACTTCACCATGTGAAATATCTTCTTTGCAAATGAAGGCTAAGAACTTTGTTTTTGTTAATAGGGGAATTTTTCAAGACAGGAAAAGGTATGTATATTCATGTAGATGTATGTGGTTCCAGAATGAAATCTAGGCAATGCTTAACTAATTTTCCCACAGAGATTTTTTTAAAACAATTTAAAAGGCAGGTGGTAGTCTTGGAGTGTTAAGGCAAAGTATTTGCTAGTAGACATATAACCCTTCTCTAAGGATTTTATGCCTTCACTTGATCTTTGATAGTGTCTGCCAATCATACAGTAGTCCATAGTTTTTACAGGTCTCACACTATTTGCCAATATAACAACTTTTCATGTTTCCTGTAAGAGGAAAAGCCCACAGTATTAAAACAGTATTTCTTGAGCCGCTCTCATCTTGTACATTTATTTTTCAGCAAATACAGTAGACCCTACAAAAACCTATAGCATGTTTTTAAAGCAAGTTATTTTCTGATGATTTACTGTATATCAGAATCTGTATAAACAGTAGATGTTTCAATATGAATAAGGTTAAAGTTTACCTATTTTAAATAAAACAATGGTTATCTCATGAGAAAAAAAAACACAAGGACAGTGTGCTATGAATAATGCAACAGAAGTAAGATACAAAACACGGACTATAGTGCATTACCTGCAGCTTGAATTGGGAATGAAATGGTTGATTAAACAGGAAAGAAAAACTATTCAGCACAATTACTGAATAGTTATAAATATTTTACAACTTTGCTGGTTAGATGTTCAGTATGTACGTCTTCATCTACTAACCTGTATTTTCAGAAGAGGAGCATGTCATAAACTTGCATTTGTACCAGCTGTAGAAACAGCTAAACATGACAGAAAGTCTTTCTACATGAAGGAAGGTTCTCTCAATGCTAGCATTTTGAAAGTGTGCGAGAGAATGATGACAAACATTCATATGATACATTGGCAGAATGCTGGGCATGGTCTAATAGAGGTGCTATTTAACTAAATTACTCAAAATGCTAAGCCTCTTCCATTCTGTGAACTGTTCGTTCTTTACTGAAATGCCACCAGACCACACCTGTTTCTTCTCACAGTCCTAGTGCCTGTAAATCACAACTCTAAATGGCCTCTTTACAACTCTAAATGGAACTTACTTCCCACTCCATTTAAAGTATGGTTGGGCTCCTTGCTCAAACTCTTAATCCCAACATGGGTTGTCAATTCTGCTGTAGAGTCAGATTTCAGTATCACTTCAAAATGCAGTAACAAAAAACTTCCAATTCCCAAACTGGATGCGTTTGGGAGTGACCTTGCGAACATATAAGAAAGAAGGTTACACTATTAAAATTTTAGTCTAAGAAAAAGAAAATGTAAAACCAGGACAATATTTAACTTTACTCACAATTTACATTCTGACATGTTATATGAAAAAGGGGACAAAGCTGGAGTTAAAGTATCATTTTCTTTGTACAGCACATTATTTCAGTTTTGCTTTTAAGTTTGAATCACTTAATTGATTTCTGTTTTCCTGTCTGGGCTATTTGATAGAATTATATGATGTAGAGAATATAATACAATATCAGAACTTAACTTCAGACATGTGACTAAGAACCCATCTAAGTAATGAATTAACTGTGTCAGAGGCCCAAAAGGATGGAAAGTTTAAGTGGAATCAGTCCCAAATTCTATGCCACCTGACGGCACTTCAAGAGCAACAAACAATTGGCAAAAGCATATAACCTAATTATCCCTCATTTTCCTTACCTGCAATAGGCATACAGTTTACCAAATATCAGCATATTAGTGGGGGCTTAATATTCACCAGGCACTTTGAAATCCTGGATAGATGTTTTTTGATGACTGAATTGCATTTATACTATCAGCACTGGTACAGTCTTTAAATCCCAGAAGAAAAAGGACACGTACAAAGACTGTACCAAACCTCCAGGTAAAAAAAAAAAATAAGGCTCTGCAGTAGAATTTTACACCGCCTGTGCTTTACCTACTGAAGCCACCTGAGATCAGAATTGTCAATGTTTTGGCTTTTCCTTAAAACTCCTATTGTTCGAGCCATGTGATTACATGGAGAACCCCAACTGCCATTTTAAAACTAAAAAGTTTAGAACATTTCTAGCCCTCTGGTATTTACAGGCAAAATCTGAAAATATGTCCCCCATCCCCCCAACCAAAAAAAAAAGGTTAGAATAGCAGGTATTTGTAAGCCTTTGGAACTAGTTTCTCAGACATGCTATATGCTAATTTTAAATAAAATGATTCTTTAAATCAAAATATGAAGCTGTTTTTACATATAGATTAAAGTTCTACCTTTTCACAAGTGTGAGTTAAAAAGGGAGAAACACTTAGGCACCCCCTTTCCTGATATGATTTGTTTACAGATGCTGCAATACTGGAATTAAATGTCAAGGTAGACCAATTTAAATCAAAATGATTTAAGTAACTGATTTTAATAATGAATTCAAATATGTAAGAAGCTCTGACTTAAATGATTATAATCTTTTTGCATTTGTACTTCAGCTATTTTTCCAAAGAAAGGTTCATGCTCAGTATGTTGATTAGAAATTAAATAGACTTTACACTAATTTTGGTACTTAATTTTAAGTAGGAGGGTACACTTTATTTAATCAATTCTACATTTCATACTTAGATTTTTAATCTAAAAACTGAGTGCTGCACTTCTTATTTACTAAAGCATTTTTATACACAACATGGTAAAACTGCACTACAGTAAAAATTGGACTTAGAAGTACACAAAAGTATTTTAAATTTGGATAAATAAAGCCATTCTAAATGGCTGGACACCAAAGGGAATGCTTTGTTTCATAAATCACTATTAAATGCAGAAGTGTTTACTGTAATTAGCAAATTGACCGCTTGAAAAACTGGCCAGCAGTTACCAGAAATAAGGCATCATGAGCGACTGCTGCCTCCTGAGTCGGGGGGACACTTGCCCCCCTCAGCAAACAGTCAGCAATTTGTTCCCCCCACGGCCGATCCCACCAACCCGCAAGTGGCAGCAGCATACTTCTGGCACTTCCAGGCCCACCACTGGCACTTCTGGATGAGTGCGATCAGCAGTGGGGGGACCGCTTCTCCTGGCACCCCCACTCCCCAGCTGGCACTCTCAGGGGGGGCACCAGCACTCTCCGCCCCCCACCCCCACCTGGGAACGCTGGCAGTCAGGGAGTGCACCAGCACTCTCAGAGGGTGCACATGTATCCCTATGCACCACTTACGTGTCGCCACTGGAAGGCATGAAGGTGCCCAAATAGTCACTTCTGAAAATATCAGGATGTATCCCCACTATGTTAAGTGCCTCACTTCCACTGAAATCAATTTGCAGTAAAATCAACAAGAGTTAGATGTCTAACCAGGTTAAGTATTTCTAAAAGTCCAATTAAGAGCCTGCCTCTCCAGGTGCCACAATACATTGAAAATATAGTCTCATGTATTTCATTTTTAGTATTTGTAGAACTCATCTAATGCTTTATTTTTATTTTATTTTTAACATTCCTTGATTATAGAAAGAAAACAAGCCTCCAAGACTGATTCCCGGTTGCTTCTCAACTTTGAATGACTTATACTGAAACCAAGGGGAATTAAGGTAAAAGCTTTTTGTGTAACAACCTGAAGTCCTGACATTTAGAAAAAATGTAAATATCAGGGATTTACTCCATTATAAAAAACTAAAAATAGCAGGTGCTTAATGCAGTACAAACCATTGTAACATCAATAAAGCCAGACCTGATCTCAGAAGGCTTTATAGATGTTTCCCTTTCCTTCATATAATTTAAAAAGCAACACCCTTTATTTAATATTTGAGGGACCATAAATAAAGCCTATTTTTAGATAAATAACTACATACATAATAATTCACTCAGAAATGCAATGCCCATCTTTCAGAAATTTTTTAACATAGGCCTAAGGTACTCTAAGGATAAAAACTGAATATGCATTCTGTTTTAAACATGAAGACTACAAAATTTGATTCAGGATATGGATATAGATAATAATTATATTGGTATTAAATTATATAATTTACATCTACACGCTCCTGGTGCATGATTGTCATGGGAGACTTTAACTACCCAGACATCTCGTGGGAAGAGTGCTCAGCCAAATCCGAGTGGTCGCAAAACTCTCTCTCCTGCGTGGATGACCTGTATCTGATGCAGAAAGTCTACGGGCCGACGAGAGGTAAGACACTGTTCGACCTGGTACTGGCAACTGGGGATGACCTAACAATCGAAGGGAAGCTGGATGACAGTGACCATGAGCTGATCACCTTCACCATCTGCTGTAAAGGTGGCAAGTCAGTCAGTAATACAAAAGTCCTTGACTTAAGGAAAGCTGACTTTGACAAGCTAAGGACGCTGGTCAGTGAGGCCCTAAAGGGCCACAACCCAAAGGGGAGGGGAGTTCAGGACAAGTGGTTGCTCCTCAAGGAAGCAATCCTGGATGTGCAAAGCCAAGTTCATCCCATCTCAGAAGGGAGGCAGCAAAACGGCACAACAGCCCCCTTGGCTCTCCAGGGAACTGGCCGACCTTCTGCGTCTTAAAAGGAAGACCTACAAAGGATGGAGGACTGGAAGCACCACCAAGGTCTGGACCTGCAGAGAGCAAACCAGGAAAGCCAAGGCTGCGATGGAACTCCAGCTAGCTACAAATATCAAGGACAATAAAAAGTCCTTTTTTAGATATGTGGGGAGCTGGAGGAAAAGCAAGGGCAACACTGGACCCCTGTGCTGAACCAGAGGGACAACTGACAACCTATGCTCATGAAAAAGCAAACTTGCTTAATGGGTACTTTGCGTCAGTTTTTCACCTGTCCCATGGGACGCCCCTGCCCACTATGAGCCAGGGAGGTCCGGATGAGGGAGATTCCTTGCCCTCCATCAAAGCTGACCTCATGAAGGAACACCTTGACAGGCTGGATACCTTCAAGTCAGCCAGCCCTGACGGTTTACACCCTAGGGTACTCAAGGAGCTGGCAAGCATCATAGCTCAACCTCTGGCACGGATCTTTGAGAGCTCTTGGTACTCTGGTGAAGTGCCCGAAGATTGGAATAAGGCCAATGTCATGCCAATCTTCAAGAAAGGGAGGAAAGTAGATCCGGCAAACTACAGGCCCATCAGCCTGACCTCTATCCTGGGGAAGGTCTTGGACAAGATTATCAAACAGGCCATCCTTAACAGACTAGCTGACAGCAATATCCTGAGGAATACCCAGCATGGGTTTCTTGTGGGTAGGTCTTGCTTGACCAATCTCATTTCCTTTTATGACCAAGTGATCTATCACCTGAACAAGGCAGAAGAGATTGATGTCGTATATCTTGACTTCAAAAAAGCCTTCCATCTGGTATCCCATGATTACCTCTTGGCAAAACTGGCTAACTGTGGCCTCGACCTCACCACGATCCGCTGACTGGGGAATTGGTTCCGCGGTAGGACCCAGAGGGTGGTGGTTGACAGAAGCCAATTGTCTTGGTGCGCAGTCACCAGTGGGGTCCCTCAAGACTCTGTCCTAGGGCCTATACTGTTTAACATCTTCATCAATGATGTGGACATTGGTGTCAGAAGC
>NW_005842570.1:269310-275419 GCF_000455745.1 Alligator sinensis | reverse complement strand
TGACCACAAGATGAACATGAGCCTTCAATGTGATGCTGCGTCTAGTAAAGCGAGCAAAACGCTGGCTTGCATCCATATATCCTTCTCAAGCAAATCCCGGGACGTCACTCTCCCGTTGTACTCGGCCTTGGTGAGGCCACAGCTGGGAGTACTGTGTCCAGTTTTGGGCTCGAC
The DNA here is from genome assembly GCF_000455745.1 of Alligator sinensis. Taxonomy (NCBI): domain Eukaryota; kingdom Metazoa; phylum Chordata; order Crocodylia; family Alligatoridae; genus Alligator; species Alligator sinensis. The sequence continues at coordinate 275,245 of NW_005842570.1, read as the reverse complement.
AATTCAAAAAGGATGTGGAGAAGCTTGAGAGAGTGCAGAGGAGAGCCACGTGCATGATCAGAGGTCAGGAAAAAAGACCTTATGATGAGAGGCTGAGAGCCATAGGACTCTTCAGCCTAGAAAAGCACAGGCTCCAGGGTGATCTGATGGCCACCTATAAGTTTATCAGGGGTGCTCATCAGGATCTGGGGGAATGTCTGTTCACCAGAGCACCCCAAGGGATGACAAGATCGAATGGTCACAAACTCCGCCATGACTGATTCAGGCTGGACATAAGGAAGAACTTCATTACTTTCCAAACCTTGGGGGCTTGGACTAGACTTCCACCAGAGGCGGTTCAAGCACCCACTTTGAATGCCTTCAAGACACATTTGGATGCTTATCTTGCCGGGATCCTGTGATCCCTGCTGACTTCCTGCCCATGGGGCAAGGGGCTGGACTTGATGATCCTCCGGGGTACCTTCCAGCCCGAATGTCTATGAAATCTATAGCAGTACAACTGTAGCAAACCAGTTGCAGCTTTAGCCCCGTTTCAATCCTGGTTAAAGATCCATGGATTTATATCTCATTTATGCTGCTATAGTAGAATGAAGATGTAATAGTTACAAGTTAAGGACTGTGGTATGCCCCTGAAACTCCCTCCACCCCTTAAATCAGGGGCAGGCAATTATTTTGGGCAGAGGGCCATTTACTAAGTTTTGGCAAGCCATCGAGGGGCACATAAACAGGCAGCCAGGGGTAGATAAATATTAATTTTCTAAATGTTTTTAGGGGCCCCACAGGCCAGATAGAATGGCCTAGAAGGCTGCATCTGGCCTGCAGGCCACATTTTGCCCACAGTGGTAGGGCAGTGCTGGTACCTGCCACTTTAAGGGCTGAGCCAAACAGCCAGCAGGTGCTTGATTACGGCAGCCATTTTAGAACTCTGGCTGCCTATATAAACAAAGTTCGCTACTAGCAGGCCAGGCAGAACGAAACATCTTAGAGGTAAGGGCAGGAACTTAGGGGAATGGTTTGGAGGCTCCTGGTCCTGGGCATGACCTAAAACTGCAACCTGCCCAGGATGGGTGTTCTGGTGGGGCTCCTAGTGGCACAGGAGCCCCCACGAAATACCAGGCCACTTACTACCCTGGTGGAAGGTGGGTCGGGGTGCCTTAACCCCTACCCCCCACAATATTGTGGGTACAAGGGGGCCAGGCACAGCTACGGCCACCTGGGCCCCAAGGAGGATGTAAGACCCAGGCAGGGCCAGGTACAGCTGCAGCCACCTGAGCCCTGACCGGGGAGGGAAGCCACATGGCCCCAGTGAGAGGGGGCAGAGATGTGGAGCCCCAGTGAGAGGGAAACCAGAGGGCTGGGAGCCCAGCATGCATGTGTGAGTGTGTATAGAGTTGCCCTGGGAGGGGCCAGGGCAAGCTTGGCTCTGGTCAGGTAACTGGCTGGCCACTACCCTGGTGAGGGTTGAGGGAGAGGCCCAAAAGACAGTAATTCTGCCACCCAAGGTGTGCACTAGATAAAGCCTATGATTGAAGGGGCCCAATCCGAGAGGGAGCAAGGCAATATAAGTTGTCAATCCATGAAAGAGACCCTGTGAGAGGGGGTGGAGTGTGAGAGGAGGGTGGTATGAATGCATGCGTGTCTGAGGCCTGACACTGAGGGCTAAGCTTGGTCCGGCTGTAGGCTGGGAGCATTATGTCACCTGGATGTCACCTGAGAGGCTTGGGCTGCGGTGTAGGGGAGGAATGGAGCCACAGATGGCACCCCCTGGCATCAAGGCAAGAATAGGCAGCCTCCTGCCTTATTAGAACCAATTAAGAAACAAGGTGTGGTAGGTGAGAAGACAGGGGGTTAGTCCAGAAACAGGTGGGCAGGCCATTGGCAGACGGGTTCCCTGTTGCACCCACCCCTGCCTTAAATGCAGTCACAAAGTATGCCTGACCACAGCATCAGATTATTAAATTTCTCCAACATTAGTAACAATCACTGGTAACCCAGAAACATCTGAGTCCTTAATAAAGTTCAGGTCCCTACTGCATTAGTTACTGAAAAAGCAACAGGGGAAGAGTATTCTAACTCCTTAACAGAGACAGACAATTATTTTGGCTGGATGGCTGCTTGCCAAGTTTTGGCAAGCTGTTGAAGGCTGCAAGGGTAGCCCCACCCCTGGACTGGTGCCCTGGCCCCGATCACCATTCTTGGGAATGCAAGTCCAGCCCCTTTACCCCTAACCTTTCCAACCCAAAGTCCCTCCTCTTGCCCCTGGAAGTACTCCTTTCAGCAAGGGGGGTTTGCCATCTCAGAACCAGAAAAATATCAATTATATTCTAAAAATCAAACATCTACTACAAAATTCATTAATTTTATTTTTAAAAATATTTTTGCCCCAATTTATTTGTTTGCATAGTATACATAAAATGATTGTATAATAGCTTGACTGGCAGTAAGCAGATGTGCAGAAACATAAAGGGGCAGATTAATATTAATTTTCTAAATTTTTTAGGGGACCCCGCAGGCCAGACAGAATGGTTTGACTGGCTAGATCCAGCCTGCAGGCCATATTTTACCCATCTCCAAGTTAGAATTTAAACAGATACGGCAAAGGGTAGAAGAAAAGAGGTATTGGGTGGGGAAGTGTTATAAATAAGTTACAGGACCAATCCAGGAAAACTGACAGCAGCGTCAAGAAACGTACCCAAATTCAAATCTTAATCAAAGGCCTTATGCAGAAAAATATCCTCATACCAATCCTAACTTATATTATAATACCATCAAAATACGGCATTTACCCCTTGTGATTTTAAACCTATTTTTGTGAGCATGAGATAACGTGGCCAACTGTACCATTCAAATAGTATTTGCATTACATTTCCTGCCCGTTATTGTACATGCTCAGTAATTTCTGCATCCAGTGGCTTTTAGGATCCTCTAGCACAGAGCTTTCCAAACTGTGTGCCACGACACATTAGTGTGTTGGCAGCAGTGTGTAGGTGTGTCGCGCGAAATGCAGAAAATTTTGCGGAAGGGCACCGCGGAGCTCCCTTACTCGCGTCTGCTTCCCTTGGCCCCTCCCCCGGAACTGAATTACTGTGTCGCGAAATGATGCATGTCTAAAAAGTGTGTCACCAACATGAAAAGTTTGGAAAGCTCTGCTCTAGCAGTATTGCTTTATACAGACCTATAAATAAGCAACAGGGAATCCCAGTAATGCTTAGGGTTGCATGATTTTCTTTCGCAAATGAGAAAGATTCAAAATGAGGTTTATATTTCAACCCAATGCCTACTCTATTCTGCTACAACCACACAACTAGAAAAACAGAAAAAATAGGTTTCAAGAGATTTTCCTTTCACATAGACCTCACTAGAAATCTTATTCTCAGGGCATGACTCATTGCTCAGATTTCATTCATAAGGCAAGCCTTTAACCAGTTCATTTAGGTTATGATGTGCCAGTACATGTACACAGTAGAGACTTCCTTTGTCCCAACAAATGAGGCACTGAAAGCAGAAGGAACATTTATGTGGCATGAAAAAATGGAAGGTCATACTATTGTTATTAGAAAAGCCACCCTCAGAAGTACCTTCTTAAAAGCCCTGAAGAAAAAATTAAGTCAGGGTTAATGCACCATAATGCACCAAGAAGGGAAACAAAAGATGTTTGTGTCTGCAGTACATGAAGCTCATATCTGATTTCTTGGCGTCTGTAGTCAGGACTGTTTTTCAGTTTGGTGCTAGGGGGGAATTAAATTGTTTGGAGAAAAGGAAATGTTCTGTTTTGATCTGGGACATTCTTGAAAGGAAATCTGGAAGTGAAGGGCTAGCTTCACAATGGAATGTAGTAGAGGTGCATCAATACATTTGTCCCATATTGGATTGGTACCAATATGAAGAAAATTAAGAATATTGGCAATCTGCTTTTTTTGTTGGATGTAGCTGATAATGTGGCCAATAAATACTGCATGTATGCGCTCAGCCACAGCGCAGCATGCAGGTAGCAAGGAGCACAGCCCAGAGCGTGGAGAGCAGCCAGGTCTGGCTGGTAAGTCTATGGTGGGGTAAGGAACGAGGGGGGAAAGGAAAGAGGGCAGGGGGAAGGACAGACAAACAGATTGAGGCTCCTGCAGTGAGGGAGTGGGGATGAAGCAGGCACTGCCGGGGCAGGACAGGACATGGGACAGAGCAGTAGCTCATCCGGGGGCTGCGAAGTGGGGGGTGGCATTCCCACCACTGCACATACCCCAGGAGGGCACAGGGGGATACATTCCAGTCCCATGGAATATAAAATTCTTCCACTACAGCTTTTCTGGGCAGTTTCTGATTTGCCCTCAAACCTCAAGGGGTTACAGGCCTTAATTCAAAAGGGACCACTTTCCAACCACTCAACACTGCAGAAAAACTGGGGTAAAATGAAAGAAAAAGCAGAAAAAGATTATCTCCCTGAGCCCTTACCTTCCTCTGCGCTCCCAAAATCTACCCATTGAACAAAAGACATGAGATGTTCCAATTCCACTGAAATGTAAAAATTTAAAATGATGATTTAGAGTGGACAATGCCTGCATTATCTGCATGCAAATCTTCAGTTATAATAAATGAGACCATATAGATATGGCTGAGATGAAACAACCGTAAAATAAAAATATATCTGTGTTATAGCCCAATTGGAGCCAATCTAAATGCCTTAATTACTGTTGGTGAAATAAGGAAGGAGTGTAGAAGAAAGTCACTATGGGCATAGTTGGGGAGGATGGGACTGGGTAAAGCCAAGTCATCAAGTATCCTGGGCACTTCCCATTCTGGAAATACTTTAGAGTTTTCCCACATTTTCCTATCGGGTTCCACAAAACATGTTGGTACACTGCCAAGACTATCAGCTACTATTTTATTCAATTCCCTTCTGACCCTTTAAAAGCTTTTATTTTTTCTTCCTCTTTATCTTCATCTTGCTCTTGATTTAATGTTCAATTTCTCTTTTGAGCCCTGCCTTCTCCCTATACAGCAGCAATATTTTCAGAGGTACAGTGTTGGAACCTTTACCACAATGGTGTCAGTAATACTTGGGTAACGTGGCTGATACGAGAGTAACTCAAGAATATCATACATGCCACATTACAGAGAATTATACAAGTGTGAGCCAATCTGAGCTACAGTACTGAATCCAGCTTTTAAAAGGAATCCTTTACAGTCTATACCTTAAATAAAGCACCAGTAATATCTACTTAGCTTAGAACATAGTCTAAATTTTACATGCCTAGGATGTCTCAAGAACTATGCAGTGCTCATAATCTTCAGGTCAGAAAGAGCCAGAAAGCTATTAATATTATTATTACTATTCATTTTTACACCATGTTTTTTTCCCCCTAAAAATAAAAAACTGACCAGTGACACTAAGAACAGAAGCTGGTTAACTGGTGCTACCCCAGGCTGGTGAATGAAATACCAGCCTACAAATGTAAGTTTGGCCCAGTTTCACTATGATGACCAGAAATGCTGCCAAGAGGAAATCCAAAGTATCAAACTTCATCTCTCTCTTTTGGCTACAGGGACGCCAGTTCTAACATCACAGTATGATGCTTCTTGTATCCCTCCTTGGGTCTGTTGACTATATGCCAACACATTCTCCCAGACTGTACACACTATCTTACGCTTGCTCTAAAAAATTTCTTCACTGATATTTTGACTACCATGAATCTTCATTAGAAGGAAGTGTCATTTGTACCTGTCAGTATAAGCTGACATAAAACTCTATTAGAGAGCAAATTAAAAACACTTACTGTCAAGTATCATTGCTAACGAAATATATCCCAACAATAAGCTGAGCTTGATTTTCACTTGCCCTTATGTCCTCAAAAAGTGGGGAGGGGGAGCAGCATTTTAAGGAAGAGCAGAGCAGTAGCTTTTAGCCTCACAAGGACTCTCTCAAAGCAATAGAAGTGTAGGG
>NW_005842570.1:258192-269293 GCF_000455745.1 Alligator sinensis | reverse complement strand
TGTAGGGAACATGTTTTCACATTACCCAGAATATAGAAGGATTACTTTACTCGTGCAGTGTATTACAAGTCATTACAGGGGTGTAGGTTGTAGCCGTGTTGGTCTAAGGACATAGGCAGACAAGGTTCCTTGGGTGAATCTGATATCTTTTATTAGACCAACCCAAATAGTTGGAAAATAATTATTAAGCAAGCTTTCGGGTTCAAAAAACCCTTCGTCAGGCTAGGGAAGTTTACTTATTATTCATTTTATTAATAATTTCTTTATTCCTTTTGAGTAGCCAAATGTCCCTGGAATCCAACCAACACTTTGAAAACAGAAAGAGAAGGAATGGATTTACCATAGTTGACCAATATGGATGGGCTTATTGCATTGACCAAAAAAAATCATTAGACTACGGCCAATAGCTAACATCATACTTTTTCTTCACTTAACCCACTTTTTGCTCTTGGGTGAATTGTGTTTTATGCATAGGAACACTTACTAATATTCTGCAAACTTTCTCAAGTTCTACTGCTTTTGTTTTTCCACCCTCAGTTTCCCACAAATTGGAGTCTCACTAGTCAGCCTGAAACTGGAAAGTTGACAGACTGAGCTCACTGCCCTCTTACAAATTAAGAATTACAATTAGAGTTGACAAGAACATAACTGTGCATTTTCTAAACGGGTTCCAATCCACAATACACCAGTTGGAACCCATTTAGAAAATGTAATTTCCCCACTGACTTTTCATCTTGTGCCACTTTAAGATACTTAAAACATTAGACATTTGGACTGGATTAATTATCGTGCCAGTTCAAAGCATCTGCGGCATTGATAGGTGGTGTCACCCTATTTAAGTTGTTACCTACAAGTGATCCTTGGATAATACATCCTAGGTAGGACTGTCCAACTGGTGGCCCCAAGGCCACATGTAGCCAAATGGGATTCAGACTTCTGGCCCCATGACTCTTGCCAGACCACCACTCCCCACGCTGCTCTGGCTGCAATGCGTGGGAATGTCCATACTGTATGTGACCCAGAAGGCCCAGGGCTCTCATTGGTGTGGCTCATAGGTGTGCAGCCCCTGCTGGTATGGCCCACAGAGTGTTTGGCCCCCAGTCACAGTCACAAGTCTGATGGGCCTGTTCTAGGGTATACTACTGCAGTTTTTTTGCACTTGTTGCAAAGTTATTAGCTTTACATGTTCAATCAAATGCATTTTCCTATGCTTTAGAAAGGAGGTAAGAACAGGATTTGAATACGCCAAGTCTCCTTGTAGCTTGTGCATAATGTATCCAATTGCTTATGCCAGATAGAATTAGTTAGCAGTAGTTTGCTAATGTATCAGCTTCCAGCTACCATGAAACAACCACAGAGGCACACAATTTAAGAAGTGTCCCTTATCAATCTACAGTCACATTAAGTGTGTACTCGACTTTAAAAACTTTATTTTCATGATCCACTAATGAACTGGCATTCTGCAGCAGGACAGGTAGAATGCCTACTCCTTGCTGATTATTTTAAATTGAGGGCTCACTGCCACCTACTGAACACAAGTGCAAGAATATTCCAGAAAAAGGAAGTTGCTTATGGTATTATGGAAGTTGTAAATCCACCCACAGAATGAGTCGAGTCATTCTGCACATTTGCTTTCAACACTACAATAAATCAACCCAGGTCCATTAAATTATTTAATGTTATGTTTGATGTTGCTGGCTTTAAGCTTTTTGCTGAACATTGGTTTTACTATGCTGCAGCATATATACAGCTTTAAAAACATGCATATTCCCAGATTCCCTCCCCACAGAGCATGGAGGCAAGGAGGACAAGCTCAAGTTTGAGACCCATCACTGGCCTTCTCATCTTGCTGTCATAATCCATTTGCACACTATCCTAAATGCCTTTGTGCTAAAACTTCACCAAGCAAAACAAAATGCTGTTAAATGCTTAGCAGAACAGAATTGCCATAAAATACACCTTTAAGACTTCCATCTCTGGAAACCTTTTGTCAAAGCTACACTTTTGGAGAAAAGGATTAGGATAGCTGATGACTAACTTCTTGCTAACTGTAGCACAGTTACCATTAAACTCTAATTCCACAAACTTTGATAAATAAGAAGAAAATAACATTTTTTTTCAACCATATGCTTTGGTGAACCTTAATCTGAAAAGCTTTTGACAATCCCTTAACCCTAGTATTTTCAACCTAATTTGGCAGGCAGAGTGGTTTGGTTCTTGGCCAATAGTCCCAAAATTTGGGCCTTCCTTCAGAGGTCATGATCTGTTCCAGCTGACAAATGCAGTCAAAACCTGAGGGCGGTAGGAAGTTGTGACCTATTTCCATTTCAAACAAGGAGGGGAAGTTTGAAGGTGCCAAGAGACAGGCTTTTAAACTTTTTTATGCAATCATCACTTTAAAAAAGGCCCTACTGAAGAGAACTAAATTTCATACTGTTTGTGCAGGGAGCACATCTGATGGATTCAAAGGCCCTTCCATGAATTAGATAAGGAATACAGAAAGAATTTTTTTTTTCCCCTCAGACTGAATAGCTAGCAACCCTGGGATTCAGAGGAAGTAATACTAGCATATGTGGTTTCAATATTTAAGTGGAGAGAAAGTGGTCCCATGACTAATGCATTTATCAGCATTGACTATTTTGAGCCAATTTCCTGTTAGTTTTTTCACTTGCTCAGTCTGTGAGTAAGACATTCTAGCTGAAACACCATAAACTCACCCTGAGGCTATGCTCGGTGCTGGATTTGAGGTTTTCTTGTTGTTTTAGTGGTTTTAATGTTTATGGATCACTAGTATTGGTGCACTTACATAAAAATCAACAACGGCATTATCTGACATGTAACAAACTCAATTTTGTTAAACAGGTACCTAATTTGGCCGGCAGAACATCTGCAATGAGGTAAAGAAACCAACCTGGCTGAAAGGCCAGGTAGACATTAAAAAACTAGCACCTAGAAAGTTTGATTTTTTAACTTGAGCACATTTTACGTGGAAAACAAACACCAACAGTGCCTTTTACAAATAAACTTTTCAGTGCAGAGCTAAGACTGCCTGCCCCAGTCCACAGACTCGCCTCAAGTCCCACTGTCACACTCTGATTTATTGATGTTTTTAGCCAGCCTAAAGTTCAAATACAGTCCTGAAATGCTTTTAGACTATCAAAATAATTCTGCAGAACAAAGGACTGCACAGCTAGGAAATGATGTCTTCAACATCTCTGAAAGTTACAGTGCAGTAGTTTAGACAGCTGTGTTGGCATGTGAATGGATGGTGATGAGCATAAAGGGGTCTTTCCCTTCCTCCTGCACTCCCACCCCAGGTCTTGCACACAAAATGTTTATGATGCCTTGACTCATGCTATCCCAGTTATTATCATTAACTAAGGATGCAAACCAACTATTTTCACCTAACACTAGCATTCACTTTTTAGACAGAAAATTTCTTCTTGGACTTTTTGAGATGTGAGCAAAACTATCTGCAAATTGACTACATGGAGTGAAAAAAAATACATATACACATACACACACACACACAATGTGTATGTGTATATGAAATTATACATGTGTATATATTATACATACACATGTATATGAAGTTACGTGTGTATACGTATATGAAATATAGAAAAAAGTTACACTTGTAGTGCTAGACAAAAATACCTGATGCAAACAATCCTTCTTGTGTACTTCAACTTATTTAGACTTGGTATTAAAAAAATAAAGAGCATTTAGATTGCTCACTGAGCACAAACAGAGGGTTTTCAATTTAAAATGTGAGCTTCAATGCAGTATACGTGTGCACAGCATAGAAAGTGAACAACTTCTAAAGCTGCTTAAATGACTCCCCTCTGCTTCCCCAAAAAACAATAATTAACATTCTGGGAATTAAGTGTTAACATTTCATTGTTTCTATAATTTGTTGACTGAACTGAGTGAACTCAGAGCCATCTGTTTCTGCTTCTTTCTAGGTCTATTTTTATTTTTTAAAGCAGTGCGTCAGCAGCAGACTTTCCAGTTCAGGCTTTGCTATCAAAGTACAAAAGAGGAGAAAGCAAACAAACCAGCTCCCTCTGTTCATTCCAAAGGCAAGTTATATATTTTTTTGCTTTAATGAAAACAAAAAATTTCTCAGGAGACGATCTGATGCAGGAAATAGAGTTGCAGCTTTCAGTCAATACAGGCAATAACCTTGCAGCAGCAGCACCAAGGTTATTAGTGGAGTGCGAACACTTGTACCACCAGGGTTGTCCACGTCTGCTGCAGCTTGCTTTGCTGAGTGTGTGATGTACGTGGGAGACACTCTTACTGGATCCTGAAACCCCTTCTGCATACTAAACAGGGAAGGTGGGGAGGAAAAATGCAATCTATGCAGCTCGGAATCCCAACTCCCCTGACGACAGCAAGATTCTGCTTCTATGCAGGTTTCAGGTCACGTTTATTAAAAATTAGCTTTGAAATAGTTAAATATTCTCCTCCTTTCTTCCTGCCTGCCTTCCTTTTTTTTTTCTTTTACCTAAAAGTAACAGGCATCTATCAGTTTTAGGAATTGCCTTTGGTGCAGGGGACTCCCATACAAGGCAATTCCGCAGTCTCATTTTTCAAACCTGCAGTCACGTGTCGGCTTTCCCAAACACTTTGAAATTAGAGGCTTCTCTTCAGTCTGCCTGCTCGCCAGTCACCATTAACATTCATAGCAGTACATTTGTGCAGCAAGGGGTTTTCCCTGATACACAAGAATATTTAAAAAAAAATAATCTGGGTTTTGCATGCAAACACCTTCCATGGATTTTCTCTGAGCTTGCTATATATAACATATAAATATATTTAATACTGTCCAGCAGCATACCTCCACCTTTTAGATTTTTCCACAAAAGAGAAAATAGGGTCTCTTTTCCTTTAGAAAGTAATTATACTGTTCAAGACAACAAAATAAAACATGGAAGGGATAAAATGTAGCATAGAAATAGGTCTGCAAAAATAGCTAGGTGATTTAAGACAGACTGCAAGCTGCTTGCTCAGAATTTCTAGACTACTGAAATATGCAACAACTAAAACAGCTGACTATTTTTAAAAGACATTCTTATATAATAAAGGGCTTAGTCCATCTGTCCATAACACTCTTGGAGCACTCTGATTGGTTAATGAAACAGCCAGAGTGCAGAACGCCCCCTCTGAGGAGCAGGGCTCGGGGGAGGAAGGGACGGGGAGGGCCGAGGTCAGCAGGGCTGGAAGCGGTGGCAGCAGTGTAGGGTGCTGGTGTGGCAAGCTTCCCTCCCCTCTCCCCCCCCCGCTCCTGGGAGGTGGCAGTGGCATGGGGTGGTGGGTGGCAATGCTCCATCCCCGCAATCTCTGTCATTCTTGACAGGCAATTGGTTAATTCTTACAGTTTCCTCACAAACAAAATAGAATTAGCCTGCATTTTGGTATTATAAATGGATTGTGTAAAATTAGTTGAGACATGTTTGTTATATCTTCTGAACCCCCTTTACATCAAGCAGACATTAATACTTCATCAGGGTACACACTTTATTTAGAAGCAAACGTATTCAAGATTAATATTACAAATTACTCCATAAGGAGGAAGAATTTTCCTCCTGAGGTCAAAAAATTAAAAACTACTCCGTTAAAACCACATGGTAATATACTGAGCAGGCAAGGTACAAAAGACTAAGAATTATTCAGCAATACAGATAAGTGCACCTACTAATATACCATACTCTCTCCACATGCGACATTAAGCAGTCAAGCTATGATAATTCACAGCAGCAAAAAAGAGGTACATTTTGATACATTTGATACACTTTCTAAGCCTGTAAGTGAGCTTGGTTTAAAATAAATAAGTAAATCATAAAACCCAAAAACAAACAAACACAAGCCTAAACATACACACAAGCTTCCAGAACTAGGTTACTTAACTTTTAAATTGGGTTAAAAACAAGTAGGCAAAAAAAAAATACTACAAGTTTTAAGTGGACAATAATTACTTTTTCGGTAAGAGTATACTGTACACTACAAAAATCTTCCATATAGGAAGTAACAAGTCTAGACAGCTGAATACTGTACAGAGATGTTTATCACCTTTCATTGACATCTGCATTCAGCACCCCACTGCACCCTTTCTCCAATATAACTAACAAGGAAAATTTCCCTTTATGACCTTATATACTGAGCTTTCAAGAAAGAAATGCCAAAAATCTTTCCAATGCTCCTTGAAACTGAAGGAATCATATACTCTACAACAGGGGTGGGCAAATGCGGACCGGGGGCTGGATGCAGCCCACCAGACTATTCTATCTGGCCCACGGGGCCCCTAAAAAATTTAGAAAATTAATATTAATCTGCCCTGGGCTGCCTGTCATGCGGCCCTCGATGGCTTGCTGAAACTCAGTAAGAGGCCCTCTGTCCAAAATAATTGCTCACCCCTGCTCTACAACATGCTCAAGTTCAGGTGGGGTATAGAGAACAGGAGACCTCAAAACTGCTTTATAAGTTTCATGAATAGTAGCACACGGCACTATCAAAAGGCCTGGATATAGAATCTGCACCAGGAGTTCTCAACTTTTTTACACTCAAGGCTCCCCTCTCTCACTTCTCTGAGTTTAGCAGCATTCTCTGCAGATGCAGGTAGAGGGAGCTCCTCCTTTTCCCCACACAAAAAAGGCAAGCCCCTCTGTCTTTGCCTTTCCGTGTAAAGTCCAGGAGATGCCCCTCAACACTGGGAAGTGCGGGGGGGAGGGGAATGGAACTTCCTGAATCCTATCTTCATTACCAGCCGGGACTTTAGCGGTAGCCCCTCCCATCAGGCTGGGCTGCAGTGGGGCGCCCCCTTCTGCCACAGCCACTTCCCAGCCTAGCCCCACACAGCATCTCCCAGAAACAGAGGTGAGATGGGGCAGTTCCACTAGGCAGCAGACAACACCTTTAGAAAGGATCTCATGGCAGCCAGTTTGAGAAACACCAATCTACACTGTATAATGCTAGTTCTAAAATGAGCTAGCTTAGTTACTGGAAACAGCATAGTCATGTTAGTGTGGCACTCTGCCACAGCTACTTTACTCTGCTCAGAAGGTGCTTTGGATGTTCCTAAAGCAGGGCACATTAAGATAATCTTAAATTTAAGAATGGAAGTGCAGATCTCAATGCTCTGATGCACAGTTCAGTGAATGAGAGTCCCAGGTTACATACAATCCCGTCTCTTGCACAGCTGTATGACAAAGGCTGAGTAAGTCCATCCAGACAACCATTTTTGTACACAGACTGCTCTAGGCTGACCACTTAATTCTCTCCAGAAGTTGAACATGAAAAGCTAAAAAGAGGGGAGAAAAAGCAAGAATAAGATGTACTATGCATTTCAGTTGGGCTTTTTAAAGAAGTTTGCAATGCCCTAGAAAGTCTTCCCTTCTTACTCCAAGTGGAAGTAATACCTGATAGTTAAGATTGGCTTGCAAGCTTACCCATCACAAGAAAGGTCTAAATTTATCAAATTAAAAGCCACAATTGTCAACTTACCCAGTAAGGGGCTCAAGACATGATGCTCAGGGAAGTCCCTCAGCTCTTAGTCATACTTTCTCCATGATTCATTAGCATAACCTTCAGAGCACAACAAAGCACATCACCTTTCCTAGACTTCTGCCTGAGGACATGATCAAAAAAGGACAATTCATGGTAAAGTGTGTTAGGGGACGTTGGTTAACAAGCCAAAACACAAATGATGATACCCTTTGGTTCCAAGAAATGTACAGGCATTTTTTAAGTTAATAAAATGTCATCTGTACCATGGTACAGGGCCCTGAAATTTATCAAACATCCCTACTATGCCTATTCAAAACAGAGAATGCCGTATGTGCAACTACATGTACACACAAGCTAGATTTAGGAACTTGTCAGCTTCCCTTTAAGTTTGCGTCTCACCCACACAGTGCAGAATTTCTAAATATGACAGAATGGTTCTGAACAAAGCCCAGTAGTAAAAAGGTTTCAAGGATTTTTACAACCATTAATATTTCTCACTATGCAAACTATAAATGATAATATGAGCAATAAAACATGGTGCTGCTTCAGAATGAGAAATTGATTATCTGCTGGGTTCTGGGAAAAGTCTCCTCTTTTTGTTCATATGTGGAAATGCATAGATGACTAGACACAATATTGGTTTCTTGTCTCTCAAGTAGTAAGCCTAGCTGCTAGAAGATAGATCATAGTTCTCAACCTCATTAGACTCAAAGCACCCTTCACAAAATGCCAGCCCTTAGCTTTCACTTTTTTTAACTACAGAAAAATAAGAGAACTATTCTTCTGTTGCAAAGAACCCAGAAAGACCACAGCAGATCAGAATGGTTTGACACTATGAATTCCTATTTCAAACCTCTGGGTCTACCTTGTGAATCATGTATAGGCATCTGAAAACCAAAAGGTACCAAAAATATCTTGTGGCACTACTGAAAGGGTTTTGCGGCACTCCATTGTGCCACAGCATCATGGAAGAGAATGACTGAGCTAGACCAAAGGTCTGATCTGGATGATGATGCCATGCTTATGATTGAGTGCAATGATTTCACACTTTTACTTTTTGTAGAAGTTGAGAGAGAACCGAAACCAGATTCCTCAAAACTAGAGAGAAACAAAGTAGCTGACATTGTTTTCTGTAGTCATTTGAAAGTACCGTTAAACACTTGCTATCAAATATGTGATCTCTTCCTCATTCACACTACCCTAGTACCATCAAGTAAACAAATTCTAGGTAAAATTCAAGAAATGAACTAGAAAAGGATATTTTGAATTTTAGAGGAGAATTTGCCAGACATGAAGAAATAACAGCATAGCTACTTAAGAACCCCATTACGTTCCATGATGAGTATAGGAGGTTAAAAATAGTTCAGGGTTAAAAAATGTAAGGGATGTTATAAACAAGGATACATTGAAAGTTTAACATAGTTAAGTTGAATAGGTTTATTGTTGAGATGTCAGCTTAAAGATCCAGTATCTCATACAATGATTCTTTCATCCAGCCAGATATTTTGACATTGCAGATGGTCTAGGAAGCAAAATTATACTTATCTTCACATCAATATGTGTGTTGTGTCCTATAGGAGGTGAGGTTGGATGATGCTGGCCAACATTTTAAAATCACAATACACCTTTTATGGCATGTACAGACATTTGCTTTTCCAGGAGAAATTTTTCTGGGAATAAATTAACCCCGATAGTTCTCAGGTTATTTTTCTCCTGGAGCATCCATTTTCACTCTAGGAAAAAGTCTGAACATCTGTAAGCATGTGGTTTTATCCTGGACAGCAACAACTCTCCCAGAAGAAACTAAACATCTCTACGAGCCCATAGGTGTTTTTATTTTTGCAAAGATTAATCATTTAAACTAGAGGTGATGCATCAGTCCATATCAGATTGGCACCGTCTAAGTAGGGTATGTTCTTTCCCAGCAAAGCATTCATGTAGTTCCAAACAAAATAAAAATGGAGGAAATTTAGCTTCTGTTTTCTTATTAGTAAATGTGTAGTTGCTATAAATTTCTCTCACAATATTTAATCAGTCTGTTACAAATGGAAAAAAAACAAAAAACCTTTGTAGCTGGGGTGGTAGAGGGGCAGAAGGTTTTTCCCCTCAGATGATGCTAGCATGCATTTTTCCCCAAAAACAGCAGCTTTCAGGTTAGTCTAGCTGAAGAAGTGCTGTTATGCTCCTGGTAGTTTCCAACAGAGGTGACAGATTAATAGAATGCAACCACAACGGAACCCAGAACATTAGAAACTTATTAGGATTCTGTTTCAATGACACATATCCCTCTTAGTTTTGAGATCATGGTTCCAAGTTCTTGAACATTAATATTACGCAACTGTATAGCAGTACTTTTAAAGGTCAAAAAGCTTTGATTAAGGATCCACCACATCTAGACCCAATGTCAGCAGCAAATATGTTCACAATTTTGGCTTTAAGCAAGCACAGCTTGCCTAACCATAATCACTTCCATGCTTTCACAAGCAAGCAATACCTAATACAGAATGATTTTCCATAAGAAAAAAAAACTGTAAACATATTTGAACACTGTAGGACCACAAAACATCTACTACGCTCATTTCTGGAACTTTTTATTCAAGACCATTGTCTAAATTTCTGAAAATCTACCTGAAGTTAAGTGTGTATTGATTTATGTTGGAGTGGTCAAAAAGAGGGATTAAGTGACCATTTGGAGCATGGATGATAATTAGGCTTTCAGTGCCTGCTAAAATGCATTTAAGTCTGGCTGCGGGAAAGGACAGACAGTATCAGGATGATAAATTAAAGTTGACTACCACTATTAGAAAGGAAGTGGCACTCTTCCCTTTGAATAAGTGCTCAACTAAAGTTTCCTGTTAGTGGAGATAATGAAGGTATCGTTTTTTAGATATATAGGGAGTAAAAGGAAGGCCCAGGGAGGAATAGGACCTCTACTAAATGGGCAGAAGCAATTGGTGACGGACAGGGGGGACAAGGCTGAACTCCTCAACGAGTTCTTTGCCTCGGTGTTCCTAAGAGAGGGGCAAGACAAGTCTCTCACTGGGATGGTAGAGAGGCAGCAGCAAGGCGCCAGACTACCATGAGCAGACCCTGAGATGGTGCAGAGTCACTTGGAGGAACTGGATGCCTTTAAGTCGGCAGGCCCGGATGAGCTCCATCCGAGGGTGCTGAAGGCACTGGCCGACATCATTGCAGAGCCACTGTTGGGAATATTTGAACGCTCGTGGCGCACGGGCCAAGTCCCGGAGGACTGGAAAAGGGCCGATGTGGTCCCCATTTTCAAGAAGGGGAGGAAGGAGGACCCGGGCAACTACAGGCCAGTCAGTCTCACCTCCGTCCTTGGCAAAGTCTTTGAAAAAATTATCAAGGCTCACATTTGCGAGGGCCCGGCAGTAGAAATTATGCTGAGGGGAAACCAGCATGGGTTCGTAGCAGGCAGATCATGCCTGACTAATCTAGTCTCTTTTAATGACCAGGTTACAAAACGCCTGGACACAGGAGGAGGGGTGGATGTCGTATACTTAGACTTCAGGAAGGCCTTCGATACGGTATCCCACCCCATACTGGTGAACAAGTTAAGAGGCTGTGACTT
>NW_005842570.1:241922-257323 GCF_000455745.1 Alligator sinensis | reverse complement strand
GTCATCTAGACCCACCTCTCTTTCCTGCCTATGCAGGGGGTCGGACTCGATGATCTATTGAGGTCCCTTCCGACCCTAACAGCTATGAATCTATGAAGGTATGGGTCTCTAAAATCATCTCTTTGAAAGTTAGAAGTCAGAGCTCTTTTCAAAAGTGTGTAGAAGTTTCTTGATCAAACTCCAACGTCAATAGTTGTTCGCCTAACACTTTTTCCCCATCCCATTTCATACTGCCATTGTCCCTACCACAGACACTGACTTATTTTTGACCAGAGGATGGGGCCTAAGATGCGCTCTCCCCCCTCCCTCCATCCCCACCCCCACTCTTCTTGACCAGAGTGTTATTAATCGAGTTTGCTCCGACATGCTGGAATTCCAGCGTGTTGGAGTAGTCTCCATGCTCATGTATAGGTGTCCATAGTGCCCATCTTTAAGAAAAGGAAAGGAGGAGGATCCAGGGAACTACAGATGAGATAGCCTCACCTTAATCCCATGGAAAAACCATGGAGCAGGCCCTCAAGGAATCCGTTTCTAAGCACTTTGAGAAGGTGATCAGGAACAGTCAACATGGATTCACCAAGGGCAAGCCATGCCTGATCAACCTGATTGCTTTCTAAAACGAGATGCCTGGCTCTGTGGATATGGGGAGAGCAGTGAACATGATATACCTTGACTTTAGCAATTCTTTTGATAAGGTCTCCCACAATGTTCTCACAAGCAAGCTAAGGAAGTATGGCTGGATAAAATGGACTGTCTGGATCATTGGGCTCAAAGGGTAGTAATCAATGGCTCAATGTCTAGTTCATAACAGGTATCATGTGCAGTGCCCCAGGGGCCTATTTTATTCAGTACCTTCATCAACAACCTGGAAGATGGGATGGAGTGCACCCACAGCAAGTTTGCGGATGACACCAAGCTCAGAGCAGGGAGGGAGAAGGGGAGTAGTGGATATGCTGAAGGGTAGGGCTAGCATTCAGAGAGACCTCAACAAATTGGAGGATTGGTCCAAAACAAATATCATAAGGTTCAATAAAGAGAAGGGCAAAGTCCTGCACTTACAACAAAACAATCCCATGCACTGGTACAGGCCGGGGACCAACTGGTTAAGCAGCTAGCTCTGCAGAAAAGGACCTGGGAGTTATAGTGGACAATAAGCTGAATATGAACCAACAGTGTGCCCTTGTTGCAAAGAAGGCTAATGGCATACTGGGCTGCATTAGCAGAAGCATTGCCAGCAGATCAAGGAAAGTGATTATTTCCCTCTATTCTGCACTGGTGAGGCCACATCTGGAGTACTGTGTCTATTTTTGGGCCCCCGCTACAGAATGGATGCAGACAAATTGGAGAGGGTCCAGTGGAGGGCAACAGACATGGTTAGGGGGCTGGGAGACATGACTTATGAGGTGAGGCTGAGGGAACTGGGCTTATTTAGTCTGAAGAAGAGAATAGTGGGGTGGGGAGATTTAACAGCAGCTTTCAACTACCTGAAGGGGGGGTGTTCCAAAGAGAATGGAGCTAGACTGTTCTCAGTGGTGGCAAATGATGAAACCATTGCTCCTTGTTTTAAGTTGCAGCAAGGAAAGTTTAGGTTAGATATGAGGAAGAATTTCTACCAGGAGGATAAGAGAGCACTGGAACAGGTTATCCAGAGAAGTTGTGGAATCCCCATCCTTGGAGGTTTTTAAGACCAGGCTAGACAAAGCCTTGGCTAGGATGATCTAGTTGGAGACAACCCTGCTTTGAGCAGGGGGTTGGGACTAGATCACCTCCTGAGGTCCCTTCCAAAAATTTTCTATAATTCTATGATTCAGACCGATGGAAATAAGAAAGTAAAGCATATTGTTTTTATTAACACAGTATTTTACGTAAGTAGGGTTGAAGTTTCATTTATAAATTCATCCTAAGTGTTCTTCATTTCTGAAAACTAAGAACATTTCTATTCCTGCAATGAATACTATAGATATATGTTCAAACCTTGTTCATAGCAAGACATTTTTACAAAGCTTAAGACCCCAGACAAGTCAACTTTACATTATACATTAGTATAAAGTATAGTACGTGCTAACATTAAGACACCTCTAGCTTCTGCCATAAAAGCTGTTCTCAAGAGGCTGAATTTTCAAAATATCTGTGGATGAAGAAGTAGAAGCAAGTCTTTCATTTCTAAAAACTGCTTCAGTGACCCTGAGTGACACTGAGAATGGGAATTCATCCCTCTTGCATGCAGGGAAGTGAGAAGAGGCTTGACAGCAGTCCTAATGCCTCCATTCCAGCACAAAAATCAGCTTCCTTGCTAAAATCATGAACCTCAATTTTGAAGGACAATTTTGGCAGAGTGAGGGGGGCGAGCCAAGGTATGCAAGTAAATACAGTAAGCCTTCTGAGGAAAACATGACTTTAAAGAGCAAAACCTGAATTAAAGAGTTGACAGGGACCAGACAGGTCTCAAGGAAGGTGCTAAACCTATTATGTATGCTACCACTATATAATTTTCCCCAGAAGTAAGAGCACAGCCAGAAACCTAGAATGCTTTAGAATATGAAAAAGCTCATCCCAATTCAATTCTGAAGTGCCTTTTTCCTTTTAAAAAGAGCTGTCCCTGCCTTATCTGTTCTTCACACATCTCCATTTGAGCATGAGTTTTGAGACCATTTTTCAAAGCATGAATATACATTTTTAGTGGTGTACGAGTTCTAGGCTTTAAATGCTCTATATTCAAATGACATACCACTTCCTATCTGTAAATATCACCATGATGGGATTAGGATATTAAATGTTGGATATCCGTCTCAAAGGAAAGCCACCTGTAATTCTGTTTGCAAACATCCGCGTATATTCATAAAAATAGATACATCATTAATAGCCTATAGTTTCCAAATTCTTGCCTGCTTCCCTGCAGAAGCCCAGATGTTAACAGGAAGTGCAATCCTTTCTAACAGAAATAGTAGTATCAGACTGCAGTTTAGATAATGAACCAACTCATGCATTGATAAGGATACAAGAGCCTAAAAATCCTTATTTTGGATCAGCACCTAGAACCTCAGCTGAGTACTATACCAGTTCCTCCGCTGGAGGAAATGTGCCTGGAAAACATAAGATTATGTTCTTTTTCCTTTACTTTCCTACTACATGCCCTGTCCCAACTTGGAAATGAAAGAGCTCAAAAAAGAAACTTTGGTAAAAGGTTAAAGACACTTGTGAACTCTAACACAATGCAGCTCAACTTGAACTGGTTATCTCAGGCTGTCTCTTATACCACGTGGCCAGTTCCTCATCTATCATCTTCGCACAGTTCCTGTATTCTGTAGCTGAAGTGGGGTGGTTTGTTTTTGTTTTGTGGGTTTGGCTTTTTTCTTTTTTGGGGGGGAGGGGCAGAGGTGGTTAAGTTACTGCTGTTATGGAACTGATAGTAGCAAGACAAAAGAGGAAGTGTTCTCTGCCTTCTTACCTCCTCTGTAGAAACCAAGTTTGGCTCCTACAAAAGCCTCAGTCTGATCCTGAAATGTGCTGACTGCGCTCAACCTTCCCGTGAAATCAATGGGAATTAAACAGCACTGCATGCTTTGTGGATTATAGTTTAAGGTAAGAAGTTGTAAATCATTCACCTCACTTGATTTTTGTTGATACAGCATTGGCTTGTGAAAATGAGAACACTCGGCAGAATTTTAATAGTTGGTTTTCAATTCTCATTTCCATACAGTTGCTTGACGCTTTTGACTGAACTGTTATGATACAAAGAGATAAATCATAATAAAACCATAGTACCTAGAAGACCAGGATCCCATTTTGGTAGGCAGTATACCAGGAGCACTCAACCTCCAGCCCGTGGGCCAAATGCAGCCCATGGAGCTATGACATCTCACCCACAGGGTTCCCCACAGATGAAGACATTTGGTGACAGGGAAGCAGTGGCAATTGAGGTGACCACCCTCTTCCCTGCCTAATTCCCAAACCCCAAGCAGCCAGTCAGAGCTAGGCTGTGCCTCTGAGGCTGGGCCATGCACCTTCCCCCTGCCACATCTGGATCAGGGCTGGGCCATGTCTTTACTCTACTGGTGGGATTGGGATTGGGTTTGGGCTGGGCCATGCCCACTTCCCCACTTCAGGGCTGAGCCTCCCATCCCTTTCCCTGTAGAGCCAGGCCATCTCCTGTTCCCCTGCAAGGCCTGGTTCAGACCTGGCTGCCCCTACCTGCCTTTGTGCAGCCAGATGGTGCGCCCTGCACCTGCCCTGGGTGCTAGATTTGGAGCACTGGCAGAATCCAGCCCACAGATGGACTGGGAGCTGCTCATCTGGCCTGCCGGGGAAAAAGTTTGAGCACCACTGCAGTATACAAAACAAAGATAAAAGACAGCCCTTTCCCTGAAGATTTTACATTGTTTGCATGATTTACCAGGCCAATGAGGCTGGCTTTCAGAAACTGAAGGCTTCTTTGATTTTATGAAAAGAAACAATAAAAGATAAACCCAAGAGACACTTATGAGCTGGTGAAATCCAATGGGTTGCATTTCATTCCTAATCATGCCAAGAACAGATTTCTTGGTCTTTAATATAAAGCTGTAGAAACAAAACCAGGGATGGCATCTAAGATGTTAGACTCCATGCTCTCCAATATCTAGGGCTAGCCAGCACTGACAATATATGGTAAACAAGATACAGTTTAAAAAAGAAAAAAAATCTGATCAGGGAACACTACCACACAGAGGCATTTATATCCAGAGAGACTCTCCCTAATCTAGACAGCTTTTAAATAAACTGCAGAAAGGGAGAGCCAGAGACTGAATCTAGCAAAACAGCAGTACCTGCCTGAGTCATATTAGGTAGCTAAGTCAGGAGGGATGAGAGGATATAGATGCAAAACTAGAACAATCCCTCTTTTCTTAGCAGCTTCCAAGCCAAAGATGCTTGTGTTCTGGTAGCATCCCTGGTCTCAAGGGTGGCCGTGATATCAGTCCAGTAAGTGTCCTTCCCCATGGGGCATCCCAGCACCCTGGATCCCTATGTCATGTCTGTTAAGTCTGTCACTTTAGGCAACCTGTGTCTAAGGCCTCTGTCTCTTTCGGTGTCCTTTGCTCCTTACCCATACTTGTCTCCCCTGGGCATCTCAGTGCCTCAGGCTCTCTGGTCCTGCTGCTCAGCTTCTTGGGTCCCAATCCCTGGGACCCCGGCCTCTAGCCTTCCTCCCAGGCCTCTGGCCTGCTCCCGGGCCTTCAATCCCTAAACTACTCAGCTCTAATCCTGAAAGTAGAATCTCCCACTGCCTGCTGCTTGCCCAGGAGCTCCTATCTCAGCAGCCAGGGTTAGACTGCCTGGCCCAGCTCTGGCCTTGGGCTTATCTCCCAGTTAAGCCCTACCCCTTTCCCCTCCCTGCTAACTCCCCTTCTCTAGAGCCTTCTCCCTTCTTAAAGAAAGAAACAGGCGCACAACCCTGATGATAAATTATAGTGATATCATAAACTACAGACCACACTTCAGTAACGTCAACACAAAGTTACTCGAGATGAGGGGGGGCATTCCCATTTCCCTTAGTATTAGAACAGAAGAGAAAGATTACAGAGGACACTGCTGCTGCCGCGCCCTGTGTTACTTGCCCACAAAGCCATTCAGGTGGCTGTGGGATGGTAGTGCAGGTGCAGTGGCAGAGTTGCGGTGACTGCCTCTGTGTGCAAACCTCCCGTCAGGTCGGCCGGAATGTGTGTGGCCCACAGTGGCACCCCTGCCCTCACCCCCCCAGCCCTGCTCCTGGAAGTGGGCACAGGGGCACACTCCCCCACTTCTTGATCTACCCCCTTCTTGATCTAGCACCTTCCCTTTCCCCCACCCTGCCCTGCCCTGCCCCTTCCCCCCCACACACACTTTACCTGCTGGGGTGGGTGTCAGTGTCAGTGGGTCCGGTCTGGGGGGCTGTTGCGGGGGGCATCAGGAGGGCTGTTGAGACTGTGGGGAGTGTGGGGCACCAGCAGCACTGGGAGGGGCTTTGGGTGGGCCTTTAATTTTTAATCATGGATTTTGGGTTTCTAACCAGAGAATTTGCAATTTTTAATCAGAGAAAACCAGGATCTCTGATAATGAATAATAATATCATCCTATATACTTTTAACTAGAAACGAAAACAAATTGATAACTTAATGTGGCAGCCAACGCGAAAGTCCTAACAAACATTTTACAAAACAAAGTTAGCCAACGACTGTATTTGGAATGATTATTCTCAGTTTTAGGTACCGAAACATAAAATCCTTATACAAGCAAATGTGGTGCCTGACAAATGAGCAAAGATCAGACAGAATTTCTCTGTAGAAAATTCATTCTCTATACACCTGCTGGCAGGTGCTACCCCACCTATCCTAGGTACATCCAGAAGGAAAGTATTTAAGCTCATCTCTAGATATATTTTTATATACAATCTAAGGTCATAAGTCATTACCAGAAATTAGGGCCGTGAGAAGCTTTGGTCCCCGATTCGATTCAGCAGGGATTCAGCCCAATTCGGTGCCCGAATCCGAATCGAATCAGGAGATCCTTTAATCTCTCCAAATCAAATCAGAAGCCTCCGAATCAATTCGGAGAGATCTGGAAAGACTCGGTGATTCAGACATTGACATAGCTTTAAATCTTTTTTCTACATACCTCAAGGTACCAGGCAGCTCATGATTGCTGCAATGCTGGGGCAGATGGAGAATTCCACAGGAGCACAGGGGGCTCCACAGCACACCTGGCAGCAGACCCAGAAGTGGACTAGAAACGCTTCCAATCCACTTCCGGGTCTAACGGAGAGCATGTGGGGGGCCACACTGGCTCAGCAACTGGCCTGGGTCTAGGGGGGCACCTGGGATCCACCCGCACCCCAATCGCCAAGCCAGGGCCCTCCAGCACACTCCCGGCGGACCCAGAAGTGAACCGAAAGTACTTCCAGTCCACTTCTGGGTTTGCTGCCAGGCATGCAGGGGGCTCCACCTGCACTTCTGTGAGACGCTCTATCTGCCCCATCATCACAGCGCTCACAAGCCGTGCCTGGTACCTTGGGGTATGTAGAAAAAACATTTAAAGCTGTCTATGGCCGAATCACTGATTCTCCAAATCAGCACTGAATCTTTAGATTTGGATTTGGCCGAATCGAATTGGGGACAGTGATCCGAATCAACTAATTGAATCACTGTCCCCCAATATGGGCCAAATCCAAATTGAATACGGCCCATTTCGCACATCCCTACCAGAAATGTCTTCACATGCCCCTGTCACACAAAGTCAGTACTTGGCATACTGATGGCTGCTGAAAGCCAGGTTAGCTTTTCATTCTTTCAGAAGTGTGAGCTGAAATGTTGGTACTCCAGAAGCAAATAAAGCATAAAATACTTACTTAATTGCAAAAGTTCCCTTGTGCAGTACCCCAAGTATAAAAGTGAAACTAGTACAGTATTTGCCACCATGTGCTTAATTGTGACAAATGGTAACTTCCTGATGGGAAGAATATCCTGAAACAGTCATTGGTTTGTGTATGCCAATAGGCACAGAAATAAAAAAAGCCACAAAAACCAAAACCAGACTCAAAAGCACAAAAGAAAGATATCTGTCATTGCTAGAGGCATCACTTACACTTTTAAAGTTTGTTTATTATCAAAACTGGGCTAAGGGTGGGAAATGTTTTTCCCCCAACTCCTTTGACTCTCCATCAGATGACTTAATAAAAAATGTAGCTTCAGAGTGACCAAAAAGAAGAAAAAACTCCAGTTAGAGTCACTCCTTCATGCAAATATCAAAAATAACATTCAGGAGTCTGGACTTATAAATTTTGTTTCTGAAACATAAATTAAACTACTGCTTTACTATTCTTAATCACAGTGGAGTCCTAGAAGGGTATACAATGCAAGATTCAAGTTTTATTTTCTTAGGTTCCCAACTCTATTGTAAGACATGATGCAAAGATACTTTTTTGCATTCTGCCCTAAAAAAGGTCAATCACATTTTAGAGGGAACTCTCATCCTAAGTGAAGAGATATTTTATGTAATGTTCAGTTTACTATCAGTAGCTTTCTAAATTCTCTTCTCTATTTTTGTAATAGAAGTTCTCTCAACACCCAGCTGCCACTTCATAGTATCGTAGTCCTAATGCTATAAATCTGATAAAAGGGGGAGAGGGGGAAGTCACTATGATGCCAAAGTCACTAAAAGGTAGTTATTTTAAAACAAAGTTTTGAAGACACCATGAAGGACAAATTCACTTTGCTTATCCCCAGACTTCAGGCAGATTTTGTCAGTCTTAAACATCAATATGTTTATCTGATAATCTTTGTACTTTGTTAGCATTTTAAAAAGCAGGTCACCAGTAAATCACTACCAAAACACTCAATTATCTGAATCTGTCCATGCCTAGACAAATTAAATTTCTATATACCCTTCTTCAGCATTTGGAGAATAAAAGACTGCATCCTGACCATAATACTTCAACCTAAACAGGTCAGGATTTTTTTTTTCTTTTGGTAGAATGGAGATTTTATTAGCTAACTAAATATAATAATTTACCTATGTTAGGCAGAAAGCAGGGCAGGATGACAATTTACAGACTAACTGATTCTGAGGCCTGAGCTTTCATAGGCTGCAACCTACTCGTTAGATGTTACAAATGGACTATTTATATAACAATCTATGTCAGCGGTTCCCAATCTGTGGTACGGGTACCACCAGTGGTATGCAGACAACCTGTCAGTGGTGTGCATTAACAGATTTATTATAATTACTTTATATAACAAAAATTTGCTAGTGATACTTAAGGTTGAACTGAAAAATTTGGTGGCGATACATAAGATTGTATTGTTTTAAATTGGTGGTGTGCAATCTGTCAGAGTTTAGGAATCAATGATCTATGCTATTTCAATAAGGACACCTCCCTATTTGGAACTATATCATGACAAAATTCTGGGATTGCTTTCTCAGGTGGTACAGCACAGTACAGTAGACCTGGGGAAAGCAACATATAAAATTTGATTCCTACTTGTTAAGTGCTAAATTGCAATATCCGAGCTGGGAGACCACTTATCAGTTTTACTCTGATATGATAGCCAGTTTCCTTGTAATCAGTTCTGTAATGTAGGAGATAAAATAGCCAATTAGCAGGAGACATTTTTTCTCAAAAGAATTTTTGTCATGATTTTTTCCATACAGCTTCAGTGGCTCTATAGAAGAATTAAACCCAGTAAGGTCTCAAGTTTAAAAAAAAGAAGTAAACACCATCAAGTTGATACTGCGTGTTCTTTCCATCTCTAGCTCTTTAAGCGTATTTATATTCTCTGCTATCTTAAATACAAATATGAAATAAGAAAAGCTCGTATCACATTAGAGTCCTATAATGTAATTTCTCTTTTCCAAGTCAAACCTGCTACTTCAGTATTTGACAAGTCACAAACCTAACAGAGTTTATTCTTCCCTCAAAACCAAATTAAACTTATTTCTTCATCGCTACATCACCATCCACTTTGAAAGCTGGGAAACAACCCCTAACCCAAGGCAACAATATCTTTCAGCTTCTACAGAATAAGGTTTAGTTAAACTTCTAGTAGAGAAATAAGCTTCCAAGTGCAACAGCTTTTTCTTGGGATTAACCTTCCAAGATACCCTCTTATTTAGGTTAATGTAGAAGTCAAACTCCTCTGCCTTCAGCAAATGTGTCCACCTCAATTTCATGCTGTGCTCATAAAATAAGAAAATCCTCCCTAGTTTTCCTGTATAACAGCAACAATAGTTATTTGATATTGCACAGTTAGTGTAACTACATTAGGGCTATCTAACTGGTGGCCCACAGGTCACATCCAACCTGTAAGGGGTTAACTTGTGGCACCTAGGCTCCTGGGTCCAGAAGCTGCTCCCTCAAAGAATATGACATGCAGCCCTGTACAAAGTAGCTGAACAAAAAAGCTTCGGTCAAGGGAGGTGGGATCCCGCTGTTCAGAAATATGGACAATCAGCAAGGGCAAAAACACTGCCAATTATATGACAAGAAAGGGAGTAGAAATATTACCTGTTAAAGATTAAATACACACATGCCCCCCCTGCCCCCACAAAGTCAAGTAATGGATCCTCGCTTTCAGACTGAAAGTGCAATAATATTTGGCAACATTAACATGGAACCACTTGTTAGACCCTGAACAAGCATTTATAATCTAATGCAACGAGCGTGGTATTCAAAAGTAATAAAACAAATCTAAGTGTAAAGAAGCTAATTTAGATTCCTTGTGCGGCAACCCAGAAAAAACATGGAAATATCTTTAAACATAAGGGTGCAGGAGATCTGTACTAGTCCTAGCTCAGACATATATTCTTTAAAACACTGATGGGCCAAACCTGGATTCATGCCGTGATGCTGAGTCCAAGCAATAGTGCTTTGACAAAGTATGTAGAGAACTTCAAAGGCTGCCCTGCAAATCTCCTGGATAGGAACCAGTGTAAGGCTGGCAACCATCATTGACATGCCTCTGTTCTCATGCTCCTTAACATGCCCTTCAAGCTTTAGTCCTGCTAAAGAAAAATGAGAGATTCAATCAGACAGATAGTTCTATGCATCATTGGATATACTGTGGTCTGAGGCATTAATCCCAGGGAAGTTGGGTGCCTATGAGAAAAGGTAAAAACCAAACTACATTGAATTAAAAGCAGACTTACTACTTATCAGCTACTCTGCAGTAAATAAAAGCCAAACCACAGTAATTTAGCCTCTTTCATTAAGGGTTCAGCTACATGGTTTAGCTTTCAGTTACTATGTGGTAAGAGGAAGTAGACAGCCCTTTTTAACTCTGTAATCAAGTTTGTCCATACCCTAACCTGATTTCAGTAGAATTTCAATCGTTAATTCCCTTAGGCTCCTTTAAAAGGCCACAGACTTACTAGAAGGTTCAATTTGCAATGTTAAACCATTGGAACTAAAAGTTAAGGGTCCTCTCCACACCAAACTGGAATAGGAGTGGTACTGAGCGAGTACCCTATCAGGCCTTCAAGACTGAGCTTGTTGAAGTCAGACATGGGAAGTTTGGATGACAGACTGAAGAGCCATTAAATGTTTGGTTTTCATCCTCCCCTAAGTTTCTCACCACATAATTGTTTCCTACACTTGCAACTTCTGCCTTGCCATGCTTGAAGAAATTTAGTTTAAGTAAACAACATAATCTACTTGAACTAGTCTATCTTCTTGCTTCCATACCATAACTGAATGAGAGGAAACATTTCTTTTTCTTTGAGACATGTGCATCTTCACTAATTTAAAACTGTAAAAGTTAGGGTATTAAGAGCAACCACATCCAGTTGCACTACATCTGGGTACTGCCCAGCCAACAAAAGAAGAAATTTTCCATTATTTTGCAACCAATTTTGAATCACAGTGATGGTCAAGAGAGAGTGAAGCTTATCTGAATACAATTAGGTGAAAACAAGTGAAAAGGTAGCAAAGATCCATAGGTATTTGTGCTGAGTTCAGGAATATGCGGTTCTTGCTCATCTGCTCCACACAATTAAGGAACATGCTGCTAAAGATAACCAAGGATCCCGAAGAGAATGGAATCTTAAGACTTTATTCACTCTAGAACAGTGATTCTCAATCTTCCGGGTCAACCCCCCACCAACACTGAAAGGTAGCAGTGTGGAAAATGCCTGAATGTCTGTTGTGTGGGGGATTGGTCTGGACGTGGCCTAAGTCTAATGAGATGGAACTATCCAAAAATACGTGCATATCAATGAGAACAACAGAAAAAAAAGCAGCAAGCAAAACTGAACATCTAAATTAAAGACTTCAGATGCCAGACCAAATAAGTCTTTTTGGCGTTTTTGAAACAGAACCTACCATAGTAGGAGAAAAGATTAATTACATTTTAAAACATACTCATCTGGAAAGATTGTACTGCATACCCAAGCCCTCACAGTGTTGCTTATTGAAAGCCAATAAGTAAAGGATTTTAAAGTTATTTTAGATGCCTGACTCCCACTGAAACTGATGTTAATTAGGCACCAAAATATGTTTAAAAAATCTAAATACTTTCTATCTCTAAAGAGAAAATAAGCTTTCTACTGCTGAACTGAATCCCTTTTAACTGGGAGGAGGAAGGGACACAATACTAACTACACAAAGAACTTGTTCTGTTTGAAAGCAATGACATTGTACAAGGGCTCCAGATGACATCTGTTAAGAGTAATAGCAAAGTATCAGGTGTGAGTTTCATTTTTGATTGAGTATGGCTTCTTATCAATGTTGATAAATGCTGCAGTGTTTTAATAGCATTAAGAAAACCAGACCTGCTTTTCCTTTCTCTACTTGGTGGCACCCAGCAGAGCAAGGAAAGACACACACACACACACACACACACACACACACACTTTTGATATCAGAAGCAAACCAGGCATTTCCTGGTAACTGCTATTGGTTGTGGTTAGATTTGTCACTCTATATTCCTTAACTAGTCCAATTTCAGTTCTGGAGCTCAAGGAAGATAAGGAAGTAATCTCAAAAGCACTTGAGTTCAGCTTCTCCCTGTTAGTCTTTTACGTAAAAGGGAAAACATATTCCCATTATTTTAGAGAGATAGGGAAGAATTCAAGGTACAGATTTTTTTTAAGAAGATATTTATTAGAGAAACTCTTTTATTCTATTTAAATGCAAGTTTTACAAAAAGCATTTCTTTCAGAAAGAGAGAAAATACTACCAAGATCATGCTGCAAAAAATAAAAGACTCCATGGTTTTTATTTTTTGTCAATTTCAAGACTCTTAACAGCCAAAAAAAATACTATTATATTTTGGAAAGTTCTTGCCAAGTCAGAGAGGAACCTAACAAAACCAATATGGTTTACTTCCAGAATGGAAATATCTTTTCTTTATGTTATGCAACAAGAATTCACAGAGTTGCCTACATGCTCAATTTTTTCACCTACCTGTCAAAATTGAAAATTGGATGATATACTAACTGGCTTTGAAAGGTAAGGAGATTAGCTGAAAGCAGCTGTAATTATAAAGACAGAAAAGACTTCTTCCCCCTTACCTTAACCACCTATGAGAGCACCCAAAGCCCAAATAAGCAAATGCATAACAAGTTTATTATCTAACCTACAGAGAGGAATTGCAGTTGTCTCAATTCCACACCCTGGAAAAATGCTAGAAATTGAAAGACCAACTGAGATGGTAACATGAACAGAGGGATGTGGTTGCTCTTAAGAGCCTGTCTGCCTGGGATCACTCAGTACATTAAATCCACTTGAATTTTAGCTGAATCTGTTTTAGTTCAGGGGGGGGGGATTTTTTGAGCATTATTTTGGTTAGAGAAGCTTTCTGCTTTTCCTGAAACCTATTTTCTCTGGGTTTGGTTTACTACTAAGGGTGCATCTCCACATTCCTAGCAGCCAGCCACATCAAAAATATTTACAGAGTTTACGCGCTCCTGAATCAGAGTGCTTAAGTACTCAAAAATGTTGTGTCACAGTGGTTTAGAGGCCTATATGGGGATTCTTTAAAGAGTCTACCTTAAGGCAAGCCTTCTGTCAAAGGGGAAAGAAGACGTGATCTTACTGCAGGACTTAATGACTCTTAAAGACCCAAGACCCCTACTCAGACAATTTTGTAAGCAGCTTGGTTTTCATTTTAAAACATTTCTAGCCCCATGACTGTAGAGGGAAAAAAAACAACTTGAAAAAGTTGGAGCCCTGAAGACAAGTTAGTCACACC
Organism: Alligator sinensis; assembly: GCF_000455745.1. NCBI lineage: Eukaryota > Metazoa > Chordata > Crocodylia > Alligatoridae > Alligator > Alligator sinensis. Next base: position 243,629 of record NW_005842570.1, on the reverse strand, counting down.
CATAACTATTTTTAAAATTACAGTTTAAGTGCTTGTGGCTAGTAATAACAAACTAAGCTGCAGGAACATATCAGTATTTCCTAGAGTTTAAGTTCCAAGGATTGTACTAGGAGGCTGATACTACACAAGGACAAGATTACAGTCTCCTATGAGACTCAAGTCATGGCAGGTTAGGAACCTTGGAAGAGGAAAATTATGTATTGACAGGAGTCAGAAAACTTGGGCTCTGAGAGCTCTCAATAAACCAAGATGTATAAAAACTAGTCTATATCTCAGAATTTAATCCTGCTTACATTGTTTTCTTCAAAGCCTACAAATATGATCTTACTAAAGCTCTGTTTCTGAAGATCTGCTTTCCTTATCAAAGTTTTATTTACACTCAACACTTTCAGCAATTACTGCTACGAAACTTTAAGTAAAAAAAGCACATGGAAGGCACTCACCTTTATGGACATTCTGCCAAGTTAGCTTTTATCCAGCAAGACCATAGTGATACTAAGAGTGGAAATCCTTCCATAAAATTGTACAACACCACTTGATACTGAGTTCAGTTGAAGTACAGAACCAATACCACTAACAACAGCCAAAGATAGGGCAAGCATTTTACCCCATGCACAGCTCTATAATTATACCAGTTTCCCTCGCTTTATGCGGGTTCTGTATGTGCGAATTCACTCTTATGCAATTACCCTTTTTATACCAAAAATTCGTTATATGCAAGGTAAATTCACTCTTATGCAATCGGTGTGGTAGAAGCCCACAGTCAGCTGCTTTGTGTGATGCACTGTGGGAGTGACATGCACCAAAATATAGTCTCCTGCGTGGATCTGTGCTCCTTGCTCGTTTTCTGCAACAAGTGTTTCTGTAGTTGCCATCCCCATTATGATAGTTCCCTCTGCTTGTACTGTCTGCTGTTGGCAAGTACCAAAATTGCCTTATAAAAGTGGCAGAAATGAGTCTGGGGGTCAGTATAGTCAAGGTCTTGGAAGGTATCCCTATTTGTTACATTGTAAAGTGGGTTCCCTTTATGCGAATTCAAGTTGTGCCCAGTGTTCCAGGAATGTATGTACAGCATAAAGCAAGGGAAGCCTGCACCCAAGTTCTCAGGACTGGATTAACCCTTTAGTGGACCCTAGGCAAACAAACTTGGGGGGCCCTATGTTTTTCATTCAATAATTATATATAAAATAAGCGCAACTGGGCTCCTTTTTCACTTAGGGCCCTAGGCATGTGCCTAGTTTGCCTATGTATTAATCCAGCCCTGCTTGTTCTTGCTTCCAGCCAACCCGGTTGTGACATAACTACTGGGTGACTTGGCAAAAAATAGTTATTTGAATTTAATAAATCAACCCATGCTTCACAGGGTATTTTCCAGATAAAAGACCTCTTCCCACATTACAATGGCTTTGTGACAAAAATTAAGCACAGTTGAAAAAGACATATTTTAAGCCATCTGAAGCATATCTTGCCAAAAACTGTGGTGTCTCATGAGTATAATTTTCAGTCTCATGCCATAGTGACAGGGGCTGTTTAGATCTCATTGACTAGAGCTGCACTGAAGTATCATCCATATCATATCAGCACCGATAAAAGGAAAATTGGCATTATTGGCAATCAGCTTTTATTGGCCAATGTTGCCAATAAATGCCATGTGAATGTGCGCAGTCGCAGCATGCATGCAGCCGGAAGTGCAGCATCTGGCTGGTA
>NW_005842570.1:239608-241899 GCF_000455745.1 Alligator sinensis | reverse complement strand
GAGGCGGGGCGAGGCCCCCATGGTGAGGGAGGGAGCGGGACTGGGGCATGCGCTGCTCAACCAGGGTGGGGCAGGGCGTGGGACAGAGCTGACTGCTCATCCGGGGTGGGGGAGGGGGGCACAGAGGGTGGCTCTCACTGCTGCATGCACCCCCAGAAGACGCATTGGGGAGGAGGCATGTGCCCCGTGGCTGTGCGCGGGGTGAGAGCAAGCTGCCCACTATGTGCTCAGCACTGGGGGCTGTACCAGCTTCTTCCCAGCAGCTGCGCTTGGGTTGGGCAGGGTGGGCAGTGGTTACCCCTCACAGTGCTGTCACTGCCCACCCCATTCAACCCCAGCAGGGCTGGGGCAGCACCTGCCCCTGACCTAGCCCCATTCCCTCCCTCACCACAGGGGCCTCCATCTGCCCCCCTATGCCCCTCCCCCCAGCCCCAACAGACTTACCAGCTGCTCTCCAACCTGCCAGGCTGCATATCAGCAATCAGACTGGTATCAGCTAATATGGCTTGTCAATAATCAGCCATCAGTATCAGCTCAAAACATCTTTATCAGTGCAACGCTATAGTTGACAGTATAAAAGGCATATAGGATAGTCAGTCTGGATTCTGAATAACTCACCTGAATCTCCAAGCTCAATACAAACAATAGTAACCTCCCAAAAGCCATTCTGCATTTAAGATGGTAGATTTGATCTGGGGTTTTTATTAAAAAGATATTCAGAAAAAAAAAATGTTTACATGAGTGGAACGTCCTGCCTATTGCAAGCTAGTATTTAATAGTAACACAACTGAAAGTTTTATGTAGATTGCCATGGTGGATTTTTCACCCAACCATGAGTGCTATTTTAGAGGCATATGTTAGTTAAATTATTAGATGGAGTTTTTCAATAGGTTTAAATTAGGCCATTTCAGTTGGCTCACTGATTTGTTTAACCAGGACACCAATTTAGGCTTTGAAAACCAAGCCTAACATTCGACACTGACAGAGTCAAGGGACCTCTATTTTTCTGACAGGCCTCTTAAAAGGATGTTCAGGGTTCAACAATTTCTATAAGTCATGTGTATTTAATCATGTCAGACAGCCACAAGACTGAGGTACCCAAAACTACCAGTCAAGCTTTAAAATCCTAGGCCAACTCTTTTTGGTTTTCCATTGATCTAACATTACATTTATATTCCAAAAGACGACTCAATTAGTTTTTAAACGAATTCTTCGAAGTGAGAATACATCTTTCACTGTATCCGATTATCTTATCAAGATCTTCCTACCCCTTTTGTCATTTTTCTTTTTTCAGCTTGCATGGTCAAAAATCTGAAACAGCCTGCTAACAGCAACTGTACTAACGAGCAGAAACTCAACTTGTCCGGCAACAGAGACGGAAATAAGAAAAGGAAAAGTCAACATGCACTAGCAACATTCTGGAAAGAAATTAAGAAGCAGCTGCGATCAGTCATAAAAAAAAGTAAATAGGAACAGGGATCTAAAAACAGAAGTATGCATTTGGAGTTAGTTTACATATAGTTTGTTTCAATCTTGGCTTCAAGAATAAAAAGAAGTGAATGTATGCTGTTAACTGAATTGCGTGTATTTATAGGAGTTAACATTGATGCCATGATTTCCATGAAAATTCAGATATTCAAAACTGTACATGAGCTACTTCCAAAGTTTATGTATAACAGATGCTACTGCAAGGCATTAAGCATCTACCTTTCCACTAGTTGTTCCTTTTGCACTGTTACTTACAAAACACAAAGCTAAACTCTGGAGCAGTTGAGTGATACCTTTCAACCAAAAATAAAAAGTATAGCTGCCTCCTAAAAGCACACACCATAGCAGCTGAAAGTTGTTTTCCAAGTTAACAGCGAAATTTATAAAAACTCATTCTAGTAACACCTTCTAGAGAACTAAGGAGATGTTTGTACAGCACTATGCACTGCAGTATAGAGACAGCCAAGCTAAATAGGATACTGGAAACAGTCAATTCACACCAACACTTTGCTGTCCCTACAACAATTAGCCATACTACTTCACTTTTATTTTTTATTTTTTTTAAGAGCTAATTTGGTATCTATACAAACTTCACTGCAGAGTGTAGACACAACCTGCCGCCTACTCAGAAAGAGATGTCAAATTAATCTGGAAATTTCCTGAAGAGTCACAACATGTCTCAAGGCCTTGGAATTATGCAACATGAAAGCAACTCATGGTGTAAATCAATATAGTGGGTCATTGTACACAAAACAAGAAAAGAATCCTGAAGAGGACTATACACCTCATTCCAATGTCACCTG
>NW_005842570.1:237932-239577 GCF_000455745.1 Alligator sinensis | reverse complement strand
AGGAGTCTAGCTGTTGCCTCAAAGCCACAAGAGGAGACATCTCTAACAAACTTCCTTTTACAGAGCCCAAGAGATAGGTGGGGCTTTCACAAAAAGTCCTATTCCTACAAGTGGATAGCCCAGGCTCCTGGTGCCTATTTTCACTGATCTCCCTTTCCCTGGGGATACTACTCTTTCACCACAATGAGCTTGCTGGCTCCAACCAATTAAGCCTCCCACTTTATCAAGCTTCCCTGATTGGTTCCTTCTTCCCTTCCACTGACTATAGAGGTAAGTCCAACTGTGAAGAGCAGAAATGGCAGATGTTGTTCTACACAGGCAACACAAGCAGCACCAGAGCTGGAGCTGGCAGCTGAGATGAACTGCCACTCCTTTCACGGTGGTACCTCCTCAGTGAGGACAACAAGGATTTATTTCCCTATTGCACAGGCAGAATGACTGAAAAGGCGTGGAGTGTCTCCTGTGCTGGCAGGCCAATACTCTTCCCTCCCCTCCTGAGGACTGCAGGAGTGTACAGTTGCAGTGCACATGCACAGGCCAACAGCAACAGTGTCCATGGAAAATGTAAGTGAACTTTAGAAGTCTACTTTATTTCAATGAAGAAAAAGCTCACACTGGATTTCTGCATGTTGTTCAGACCATCCAACAAGATAGAAAGCCTGCCATATCTAGCTAAGGAGATAGATGTTGGGTACTATACAATGTAGTCACTTACATGATTGTAAAGTGTATACAGGGGCCAAGACCCAGACTCAAAATTAGAAACCAGAATATCTAAGTCTAGCTCAGAATGCAGTTACAGGTAGCAGTCCCATTTTCATGACAGTTAATCCATGCTTCTTTTATCTTGCTGGATATCTAAGTTCAGAAAGCTATCTTTCACTTTCCATTTCCTAACTGCACACAGTATACATATTTGCAAGTAAACTTCCTTTTTCCAGTAGAAGTAAGCAAAATAATTTTGAATCTGTTGTAAGGATTTTATGATTGGATAACTAATTTTGGTTAATGAGAGACATATTGGGCATTTTTATACGTGCTCTGGGAGGCGTGTGGGGGGGGTGTGCTTTAAATTAGCGAACAGCACTAATTAAAAGTGCATCATCACGTGCATCTGTGTCCCCAGTCCAGGGCCATCCTGGGAGGTGGGGGGGGCGGGGGGAGGCGCAAACCAGGGCAACTGTCCCAGTCCCCATGCTTTGGGGTTCCCCGCAGAGCCAGGCGGAGCGGCCGTGGCAACTCAGCACTGCTGCCGGCTTCATGTCCAGCCACTTGGCACCAACCCTCCCTCCCCCTGCCACCGAAAATGCGATGCGTCTGGATTCTCTGCTCAGCACCCCCTGCCGAAACCACCGCCAGCTTCTTTGCATCCGTGGGCAAGGCCCCACACAGGCTGATTTGCCCCAGGCCCCACACCCTACTTGGGTCATATCTGTCCCCACACTGAGAAAATGGCAGTGGGGTGCCACTTTTCAGCACAGAGACGCTGATACACACGTGCTAGAGTCTGTTGTAGCACATTAATTTTTGTGCTCCAGCAAACTCGATTAATCAAGTCTGCTCCCTGCATGTATATAGGAGCCCATTGCTTTTAGTGCAATAGTAAGCTACTATTCAACATCTAATCTTTAGATTTTTAACTAGT
>NW_005842570.1:205958-237901 GCF_000455745.1 Alligator sinensis | reverse complement strand
AGCAGGACAAAAAGAAAGTAAAAAGGTCACCATCTTGATTTGCTAAAAATCAATAGTCTTTTACTGTATTAATTTTCAAATGAAAACTGTGCAATGAAGGGGAAAGGTATGTACTGGCACATGGAAACAATAATGTTAACATACATTTGGGTTGTGGCACTAAGATATTGTGGCAAATAAATGGTAAATTGAGGGGAGGGGTGGAAATCACCACCTTTGGCTACAGATTGCTTACTTCAATCATCATATAAACCTTCCATCATAGATGACCTGCTATTGAAGACAACTGCAAGGCAAGTGACCCCATCGGGCAAAACTAGTCTAATGCAACTGAGCAAAGTGGTGTGTGTCAGTGTAGTAGAAAAGTGGATCGCAACGGGAGGATCATGGAGATGCTGAAGTCTGGCTGTAAGGGTTAGTTGACCCTACCTCTCAGAATATTCCCAATGCTGAACAGCATCATTCTAAAATAGCACATTATTCTGCATACACTACCTCTAGAACAGGAAGAGCAGAACTTCCTAGGGGCAGAGTAATCAGCTCTGCTAAAAGACAAAGCTAATTAATTAGTCCAGGTGTACCTATGCTGCATCAGTTCAGAAGCTACACATGCATAGGTGTTTCTGCAGTATTCCTGCCAAGAGGATCAGAAAGGAGTTAAAACTGTGGGTGGCAGGCAAGACACTTGTTTACTAAGTTTAAGAACCAGTGTAATTACATGCTCATTACAGCATGCATTAAATAGTGACCAGTCAAATTTTGGAAGGAAGTGTCATTTCCAAACATATGCATGCTTTGCTGCTGTTTGCCATGGAGGTTAAGATAACCTCCAAAGTCAGTGACAAACAATCACTCTTCTCATATGCAGAAAGACAGAAGAAATGAAAAATGCTTAATGGACCTTTAAAAAAATCCATCTTCAAAAGATTAGTTCTTTATCAGTTCTCATTTTGAGCAAAATGGTGATTTAGTAAATTATACAATTCAGGTTACTATTGAACACTATAAAAAAAGCTGACTGTTTTATTATGATTAGATAAGGAAATACTGTATTGAAAGTCCTGTAATCATTTGCTGGAGATGTGGATTTTCATTAAGACTAATATAATTAATAGATTCATAGATGCTAGGGTCAGAAGGGACCTCAATAGATCATCGAGTTCGACCCCCTGCATAGGCAGGAAAGAGCGCTGGGTGTACATGACCCCAGCTAGATGCCTATCTAAACGCGGACCTTGGCCACTCTAACTGTGAAGAAGTTCTTCCTAATGTCTAGTCTAAATCTGCTCTCTGCTAGCTTGTGGCCATTATTTCTTGTAACCCCCAGGGGCGCCTTGGTGAATAAAACTTCACCAATTCCCTTCTGTGCCTCGTAATGAAATTATAGGCAGCCACAAGGTTGCCTCTCAACCTTCTCTTGCAGAGGCTGAAGAGGTCCAGGTGCCCCAGTCTCTCCTCATAGGGCTTGGTCTGCAAGCCCTTAATCATACGAGTGGCCCTTCTCTGGACCCTCTCCAAGTTATCCACATCTCTCTTGAAGTGTGGCACCCAAAATTGAACACAGTACTCCAACTGCGGTCTGACCAGCGCCCAATAGAGGGGAAGTATCACCTCCTTGGATCTGTTCGTCATTCACTGTGCTACAGAACAATCTTTAGCTTGTGAACCAGCTCAACATCACTGAAAAGCATGTAATATTTCAGGTTCATTGTAAATTACTGCTTTTCCTTACTCAGGAAGAAAAGACGTTCAAGTATAACAATGGACATTTTGTCAGCTCCATATTATTCATATCAGATTAGGCCTGGGCAGTAAAGCAATAATCTGATGAGTGATATTAGTCCCCACTTTTCATTAAGGATGGTTTAATAGCCAGAACGTTTTGCATAGTTAATTGTCTCATTTACATAACCACTCTTAACATTTCAACTATAACATTCTAAAGACATTTATTTCCCTGGAACTTCCACACTAGGGCACTCAGTTTATTAGAAGGACTCTTGGCACTTCATCTGGTAGAAACCAAACACATTCTGAATCATTTGAGTTTTATGAAAAATATATTTTCTATGTATTGCTATTTTGCAAAATACACTGAGGATCTTTTAAATCAAAACAGTGTTGTAAAAAGATGAAGTCCTGAGGCACTCAGAACTGGAGTGTTGTCCCAACTTAGACGTCTGTCCATGTCCTCCTTCCATCCAACCACAAGGCCCTCTCCCAACTTTCCCACTGAGGTCAGGAGCAAAAGTTTCATGTCTCATTGAAGAACTCCTCCCCAAAACTTAAAGATCCTAGTGTAGCAGACCTTCCTAGACCATGCAAACCTGCTATGTTGTGTGGCTGAAAAAGTACAAGCCAAAAAAACTAGGCCACAGAATTGTAGTGTGTGCCTCCACTACTTGTGTAACAATTGTTGCAGAACACTAGATACCAATGAAAGGGAAATATGCCCATAAACATATCAAGCAGTGATATTTAAATGTTGTATATAGTGATTAATTCCACCTAGAATAACACTGAGCCAGAACAGATTCTATTACGTCTCTGTTAGGAGTCACCTGGGTCTCAAATTCAAAGTTTTAAAAGGCAGCTTTCCGAAAGGAATCCATATTATAATCCATTATGCAAAGTTGCATTCAGTAACAGCAGTACTCCTCTGAACATTTGCTATTGGCAGCATTACTATTTTATGCATTTTCTGGGAGGGCAAGGAGTGAATGGGATCCTCTTATAATACAGATGTTAATTCTTTCACGCCAACGGATACTTCTATACAAACGTAGGTATGCCAGTGTTACAATAGCAAGTAGTTATTTCCTTTTCTTCTGTCTTTCAAATACAGAACATTTATTCCATAATGGTATTTTCTTATGATGGGGAAGTCCCCACACAGAATGAAGACTCAATATTATAGTAACTAGAAAATATATTTAGGACCAATTTTTTTCCACAGCATGTTTTTAGACACTGATTTTAGCATTTATTTAAGTGCACACTATGCCAAAAACAAACAAAAAAAAAGAATCATGCAAAGTTAGATATCTAAGTCTGATGCTTCTTGGTAAATTTAGCCTTTAATAAAAATGAGGACAGTGGGGAGAATCCCAAATGTAAACGACAAATTCATAAGTTAAATGGCTGCTAAATGTGTGTCCAACTTAAAGCAAAAGTAACCAGTGAAAAAACTTGCTAATAAACATTGCTCTTACTTTAAATTCTAAACTGGAAATAATGCAAACCTGAAAAGGAAAAAAACAGAATAAATAAAATAATAAGGCAATAAAAACCCACACCCACCAAGTTGGCAGTCAGCACCGCTTTATTAAACCATATTCTTTCAAGGTAAATTAAAATACTGCGCAAGTTTTGATCCATCATAGTAGTCTCCTTTCGAAATAAATACTAGTACAAATGTGTGCATGTGTATATTTAAATATAATGTATTTAAATATATACTTTTATATAGTATATTTAAATATAATCACACACACACACACACACAAGTCTGTCATGGAAGTTACTCTAACTCATATAGTGTAGGGCTGTATCTCATCTCTGTATACTGCTGTTAAGAAGGATGTTATTGCTGGAGATGACAAACTCTCCCTATGCCTGCAGAAGAGTGTTTGTGCCAGAACTTGCAAAGAACAATTTTTCCAACCATTTAGTTGGTCTAATAAGATATCACATCTACCCAAAAAACCTTGTCTGCCTATGATCTCTGGAGAGAGAAATCCACAGTTTGAGAACTGAAACTAAGCATCACAGATGCTTAATGGGATCTTCTAGACTGAGAACTGTGTCTCCCATTGGGTAGAGTGGTTTTCTTTAATCTTTACTAATCTATAGAGAAGCCTCTGGGGACCTTATATGTTTGGGCCCCTAACATAGTCCATGGCTGGTTGCAACCCATTTATAAAACGTCTAAAAAGGTTACATGAATATATTGTCTCAAATAGTATATAATTATACGTTATAATCCCTATTCCATGATGAAATTTTTCAGCTTTAACATATCTTAAATTAAAACTCTATATGTTGTTGTTTCTTTAAAAAAGCATCTTTAAAAACAAATTTTAAAATAGTTAAATAAATAAATTGGATTTAAATTAAAAATCAATTTTTTTTAATTAAAAACAAAATAATTGATTTTTATCCACCCTGCCAAAGCTCCAGGTGTATTTCCCTGTCCAGATGCGTTTCAGTAGTTAAACATTTTGAAATATTTAGTAATCACCTCATGTAACTAGCAATAATATTGATTTAGAAGAAATACACTTCAATTATGAATTCAGGAAAGCAACAAAGTAATTTGCAAAACATTTGTCAGCAAAGAAACTCACTGCACTTAGACAATATCAGGTGAACAAATAATTGATATTTTCTACAGAAGGTGGTTCTAGGAAGTCATCTAATACATGCATGTGTGACACACTTGGTTAGCCTTTAAAAATAATCAAAGCTTCCACAACTTCACAAGATAAATATACATCAACTGGTGCCAAGCATGTGAATTCAACCTCCATCACCAATCCTCTACTTCTTTCTTTTTATATAGACTCTGGCAAAAAAAGAGACACTGCTATAAAAAACACATTACTCCTTCACTACCACCTGCTCTGCCTGCAATACCCTGTGTAAATCTTCACACAGAAAAAATGATAATACATATGGCAAGCCTAGGTGAGTGACAAAGATTAACTGTAACATTCTAACAGACTGTGTTACTACATAGCATGCAAATATACCCAATCTAAACCCACAAGAAAGATAACAAGCAGTTATATCTCAATCCTAAAAGGTTTCACCTATTCTTGAATTACACCTGCTTCTCAACATTGACATCCAATTACCAGCTAAGTAGGTCAAATATTAAAAATGGCAATATTCTTAGTAAGATCCAAGTTCTTGTTGTCTGGGGGCATACTTTTCTGCTAGGGAAAGTTTCCTGGCTCAAAATTCAGCCTCAGGATGTTTCTTGGTCTCTTAAGAAGTTATTAATTTATAAACTGACAGCCCTAGAAGGAAAGCTGCATTACACTGTATTGCTTCTAAACACCAAAAGCAACTCACAATGAAGCAGTACTAGAGTTTGGAAGAAAGCCATTATGCAGCATATGACAAGATGTGGACAGATTTTGGAATCAGACCAAGATGCATGAAAATGCAACTCAGAATAGAGCTAGAGGATTAAAATCATAAGGCTGCTATACTCTTGCATAATATCTAGTCAATTCCTTGGGGAGACACTGGGTCCTTGAGTTACAGCCAGGAAAAAGAAGGCAAGGCTGCGACTGAGATCCAGTAAAACACTTTCTAAACTGGGACAAATATTCAACTCTGAGCTGGTTTCCCAGCAAAAAAAGAAAGAAAGAAAAAAGCAGTAAGACAGCAAGATCAGTCAACATTATTATTAAACTTCAGAGTAATTTACTCATTGCTCCTCAGTGGCAGGGTAGACTCCACCGTATCTTGTACTCATTATAACAGCCACAGGTAACATGGCAAGTTATCACAACCCAAGTTTACATCAACTTCTCATGCCCAGATACATCATGAGGAAGTTGGTTTCAAGCATTAATAACTGTTTTTTAGGGAGTAGGTACTATCTTAGTTAGTCATCTGTTTACTTATAAATACATTTGTCTGACTCCTGAACACTTTAACCATTTATGCAATTTTATTCTAGTTTTCAAACACCCATCACACGCAGTTGAATTTACCCCGATGACCTCACACTAATGCCTTTCCACATTTATATTTGTAATAGTTTTAACTGCACATTTCATTTTGCTTACAATCACTTTCTTTGGGAAGAAACATGCTTTAAAACCATAAAGGCAGGGTAGAGCTGCACCTTAAACCTGTAAGAGACATGTACCAAAGAACAACGGCGAATGACCCCAACCACCAAGCTTTTTCCTACTGTTATCTTTCATCTACACCGCAGCATGATGGAGCTCTATTCCCATGCTCTCCCCTTCTCTCTCCCCATGAAAGTCATGCCATAAGTTTACATTTAAAACAGGATTTACTCCAGTTGCCTTTTCCAAATGTATTCATCTGCAGAAAGTGAAGCTTAGCCATTATTTCAGTCCTAGGCTGTTGTCACCCTCATATGGGATGGCAAAAACTAGATCTAACGTGCAGCTTATGGAGGAATCATGAATCAAAAATACCACAATGAAAGCTGCTTAATAATAGCCTACCTTAATATTCATCTCAAGGTTCTCAACATAATACAACTCAAACATTTTTTTTTTTTTAAATAAGGCCGCATTTTCTACTACTTCTCCAGGCTACAAGACAGTACATGAGATTTATACTTCAGAGTTAAGACAGTCATGTTGCATTCAGAGATCATCTCTAACTAGCATACTGCACAATTCAGAGAATCCCTGACTAAAGGTCCTATTCTTCTCAGTTACTTGCCTTTGCTTCTATGCCTAAATCCTGCAAGATCGGACCAAAATTAAGTGATAGGGAAATTGTGAAACTAAGTCATTTGACCCCTTTTCAAGTGCTACATCAGAACCATCATCTGGCCAACAGTCACACCGGGCACTGTCCATCCAGCCCACTAAAAGAAAGGTAATGGAGCACACATTTACACAGACAATCCTTCTCCCAAGTAGAACACACTGTTTAGTCAATTAGGAGAAAGTTAGGTTACATTTTGGCAGAGGGGCAATGCAATCTTCTCCACTGTGTGACAAACATAACAGTATGCACTTACTGTACCCTGAATGGTGCACCATTCATAACCAAGACATCTGTCATATTCCTGGGTAACGGAACTTGAACACAACACTGTGAGGAAAGGACTCATCTGTTCATGTGGACTCTTCCGAATGGATGTATACTTCCTCCACAGTTTATGGTAACACTTAAATCCTAATCCAGACATCTTGTCAATAATGGGAGTTTTTAATTGAAGCTGCAGAAAGCACCAAAGGTTAAGTGAAGTCCTTTATCCATCACGCAGAGCTAGAAACACTGCTGCTAAAGGAGCCTTGTGACTGAATCTAGCAGTCAGATTACACATAGATATTATGTATGTGTGAGTTATACTTTCAGTTTGTGAACAGCAAAATGTTGTTAGGGAGAGATGCCTTCAAATCACACTAGATCAAAGTAGAGTTGGCATCATACCCAAAAGCAGTGCAGAGCAAGAAATTAGTTTCATAGCTAAAAACTGTAGTAAAACATCCTTTCATGGAAGTTAGGAATGAATTTTCCCTCAGGGCTATAGATGGCCTGCCCGAATACACATCTAGACTCTGGGGCCATAGTAACTGACAGCAACCAATGGAGGGCAATGGCACAGAGGAGGAAAAAATAAGGTGTCAAACTGACATTTCCTCAGTAGAAACTCTTACTGGTAAGACCTGGAAACTGAGGCACAGAACTGCTGCCATAGAGAGTATGAGTGGGTGTTTTCTTGTTTTTGTTCTCCCGCCCCCATATTAATATTGTTACTTCTTCTAACATTATTTTTTTAACAATGCTTGTGAACAGAACTAAGTGTCATGAGCACATAGAAGAAGAATTTGATTTCCCAGGTTCACAGGTGGGGACTTAACTCCCTCAGGGCCAACTGGTTTTGTTCTGCAGCTTTACAAGAGCGCCCCAAATTTGACTAAGGCTTTCATTTCTGCTGACAGCACCTGTGTCCAACTTGGTGATTCTCAACTAGGGTTCCTGGCACCTTGGGGTGCCTTGAGATTTTTTTCAAAGAGCACCATTGGGTACAATACAGTATCAGCACTGTTCAGTTTACACATATGATTCACAAGATAAACTCAATGATTTCAAATAGAAATCCATAGTTGTTGTCTTTCCAAATTCTTTGCAACAGAACAACTGCTCTACTATTTTCTGCCAGCAAAAAAAAAGTAAACTAAGATTTTCCAAAGGGTGCCAAGTCATCCAGGCGCTCCTCGAGTCTAAAAAAGTTGAGAACCACTAGTTTAACTATAGCTCCTTAGAGAGAATCCAAGAACAAGCTATACAGACTTTTAAAATAAGTAAATACTGAAGTATTTGTTTTGAATACCAAAAATTAAATGTTTTGTAACCCCAATACAAAATTTATAATCTTAGACAACATACTTTGGGTTTTTAAAACAAGCACCCTAAATAACTTATACCACATATTACATCAATGGGGGAATGTATTAGTTGTTATTTTTCACCACATTCTCAGGAAATGCTAATAAGTGTGTGTATTTCTCCTACCACACACATTTCCACAAACACAAGTTAAATTTGGCTGCAACAAAAATATTGATTCTTTGGTTGAAGCTTAAAATATGCCATTAACATGAAGAATGGAACTGCTTTTTTTGCCAAAATAGAGAACAGATCAAAGGTGTTATTCATAGGTAGTCCCTAAAACTAGCCACAGATTAACTGCCCCTGCAGGAACAGAGGTAAAAAGACTGTTTCGGAGTACACAGGAAATCCAGAATTGCTGATGGGGGAGTGGTAAATCAGATAACGTACAGGTATCTCACAAAAGAAACAGAGATGTGTACCTCAACTTTGCCACTTTGATTCCCCCTTCCCCCACCTTCCTCTTTTTTTGGTAATGGCAAAATGGCTCAGCTAGAAAACTGCACCAGCTATGTAAAAGCATTTGTTCAAAAGGATGACAAAGTATTTACTAGGTGTAGGCATTTGCTCAAACCCTCAAAGAACCAGACTTTGTAATGTTGCTCTTCTAGTCACTCAGCGAACAGATAAGAAAGTAGCTTGCCAATAGAATTCCTCCTCCTGCTCCCGCACTAACCCAACCCAAATCTTTTCTTCTTGGTATATGTCTTAACATGCAACTTCATTCGTATTTGTAATAAAGCTTCCAAAGCAATTTCCTCTCAAATAGTAAGCTTTTCAACTGTTTCTTACTTGGATTGAGGCAGTTATGAAAATACACTTAAAAATGCAGTGCCATTATTTACAAGTTTGCTGTTGCTTTATCTTTTGAGCTACTCTTTCCTTTGAGAGAAAATGTGATAGAAGGAAAAGAAGTACCCCCCCACAGACTTGCTCTGGTGGAACATCCCCCAAGGCGGCAACCTTAGTTCCCCTGCAACCATTCATGAGTTGCCAACATCAGGAGTTGCCTTCAGCTTGGAAAAACGAAGGGTCAGAGGGGACTTGGTGGCAGCCTATAAGTACATCAGGGTGTACATCAGGACCTGGGAAAGCATCTGTTCACCAGGGCTCCCCTAGGGAAGACTAGATCCAACAGTCACAAACTGCTGGAAGACCATTTTAGACTGGACATAAGGAAAAATTTCTTTACCATTTGACTTTCCACAGTCTGGAATAGACTCCCCCCAGAAGCGGTGCAAGCACCTACTCTGGACATGTTCAAGTTGCATTTGGATGCTTATCTTGCTGGGGTCAGGGGGCTGGACCCAATGATCTCATGACATCCCTTCCAGTTCTAATGTCTATGAAATCTATGAACATTAGAGGCATTGGTTTAAACAACACTCTTAAGGAGTACAGAGTATTAGGGATCTTTAAAACTTCATCCGAGTTATAATTAGATGAGAACTGTCTGAAAGTTGAGAAACAGATAGCACCTGCCTGCTATGTCTAAGTCACTAACTAAAAAAGTGACATAAAAAAAAAAAAAAAAACCAAACAAACACTCAGCCTCTCCAGAGGAACTGCCTCGTGTAGTTAAAGATTACCTGGTCTCACAAGAAGATTAAATCATGGGTGGCTTTATCTATCCTTCTCATCGCTTTATTTATCCTTCTCATTTGCACTCTGAACTTAAAGTATTGTGTAATCTCTAAATGCAAGTTTAAACTAAATTTGTAGGCAACATTGTGTTACAAAAAAGCTTTCAAGGATTCAAACAGTGTTATCTTTTTTAAGGTCTATCAAACTCCCACTGTAGTATCAAAAGTAAGGTGTTAAAAGCTATTGTATCAACCCAAGACATTTTAGGAAATTAAACAAATTACTGCTTTAAAACTGCAGCAGTAACTTCCTTCAGGGCTCTTCCACAGCTTCCAAGAAGTGAGCATGTGTGTAATCTAGTAAAGAAATTCTCACAACCTTTCTGCCAGTTGCCCCCAGCTCCCACAAGTGAAAGCATGATTACTCAATGAGGAAAGTCTGAAGCATCTTCCTGATGTCATTCTACATAGCTTCACTAACAAGTCTGCCTAAAAGACTATACATGAAACTACATACACTTATATAACTTAACTTGTTGCAAGCAAAAGCATCAGTGTTCCACCCCCTTTCCCTCCACAACTGGTGCATATGCCTTTTCCTATAATGCATATGTTCTCAACACAGCAGCTGAGATACCAGGCAAGCCAAAGACTAGTATAATTGGGGGGGGGGGGGGAAGAATATCACTGCTTCCCTTCATTTCTGTTCTACTATAAAATGGAGACTAGAAGCAACAATACTATACTGGCTCAAAGCCATGGACTTCTAGCAGTCAACCAATTCATAAACATGAGCCAACAGTATGCTCTTGTTGCAAAGAAAAAAAAAAGCCAACAGCATACTGGGCTGTATTAACAGGAGTGTCACTTGCAAATCTAGGGAAGTGAGATTCTTCTGCTCTGTTCAGCACTGGTGAGGCCTCACCTGGAGTAGAGTGTCCAGTTCTGGGCCCCACTTCAGGAAGAATCATGGACAGTTTGGAAAATCTAATACAGAACAACAAAACTGATTAGGAGACGGGGCAGTGGGGGAAACTTATGGGGTAAGGCTGAAAGAATTTAGGGTTATTTAGCCTGGAGAACAGAAGGCTGAGGGGAGATTTGATAACAGTTTTCAAATACCTGAAGGGCAATTACAAAAAGGATGGAAAAGCGCTTTTTTCTGTGGCTGTAAGAGACAGGCTAGGAGCAATGGCCTAAAGATGCATTAGGGGAAATTTAGGTTGAAGATTAGGAGGAACTTTGACTATAAGGGTGGTCAAGCACTTGAACAGGCTACATAGAGAAAATACGAAATCTCCACCCCTGGAAGTTTTCAAGAGCAGGCTGGACAGACATGGGGCTAGGATGGTCTAGTCAGAGATAATCCTGCCTTGAGCAGGAGGCTGGATTAGATGACCTCATGAGATCCATTCCTGTGACGACACCACAGACCCATTCACAAAAATCAAGGAGGCTTAATGGCACCCCATGTTTCCTGCTTCAAATACATGAATACAATATATTCCCTATTTTCACATTTCAAGTATTTAAAGGGTACCTGATTTCTTACAACTTCATGCTCCCTAAACTCAAAGTTGAAATAATACATTGCTTCAGTCATACTGATGAAATCAGCACATCAACACTATTAAATCAATCCAGGCATTTTAGAGGATTCTGTAAGAGTTCACATGTTCATAGAAGAATGTGCATTTATAAATTTGTATATATTAACGGACATATTTTAAAATGTTTTGCCATTCTGGGAGAGGTTTCTGCTGCAAGATCCATATTCTCTCTTTCAGAAGCAAAACAAAAAAAGAAATAGAAAGCCAAAGCAAAAGGATGCTTTATCACAAATTCAACAGTAGAACAGAGACCATAAAAACTTGACTCATAATATAAAAAAAAAAAAAAGGGAAAACTTATCCCTGAAGGAGTTCAAACCTTTAGAGGCTAGATTAGTATACAGGCAGTCCTCAACTTACAACGTTTTGAGTTACAACAGTTCGTATTTACAACGTTTATAAACGACACCGTTTCAACTTTATGATGTCAGTATCACCTTTACAATGCTTGATCCGATGTAATGCCATGCCAGCGAACAAGTTCACTGTGTTGCTCATCTTCCTGGAGAACATCTGTCCAAACTTCCTTGGACACTTTCTTTAAGAAAGCAGACAAGACTCCAGAAAAACCTGCAGCCAAGACTCCTGAGAAGACTCCAGCCAAGAACCCTTCAAAAAGTCCAACCAAGAGCTTTTTGAAAAGTCCAGCAAAGTCACCTCAAAGAAGTCCTTCCAAATCAATGTGATTGCTATTTACACTTTAAATACATTAATGTAGCTATATTACTCATCTACAATTGAGTACAAAATTCTGGGGTATTTTTGGTGAAAATAGGGTATCAGGCCTTGGTTCAGGAACCAATCCCCCATTTATAACATTGTTTCTTACAAGAAAATTGGTTCCGAGTTGAAATGTTTTGACTTAAGACACGGTTTTATGGAAACAATTGTGTCGTAAGTCCGAGGACTGCCTGCATTTAAAATGAACTGGTTCTTAGCCAGTAATAAGCACTTCCAAATAAAAGCTTAGATTCTACAGGAAGCTGCAAAAAAGCTAATAGCCTTAAACACGCTCAAATACCAGCAATTTTTCCACTTATTTTGGTGGTAAATCAACATATCTAAAACTTCATACTCCACAAGCTTCCTAAAATATATATGCAGTTTTCTGTAGAAGTGTGATATGATTCGAAAAAGTAACCGTACTCATTACCACAGAGGAAGTGCCAGAGGCATTTGATATCAAACTTTAACAGTCTCATATACTATTTACTGATGGTAAATGTTAATTAACCTTTTACAAGAGCGAAGTAGACATCTTGTATATATAAGAAGGAGAGTCCTCTAAGGGCATATTTATGAGAAATACTTCCAAGTACAAGGGTATTTACAACCTATTTAAAACATAGGTTCTAAACCTATTTAGAACCTTAAGTACACTAAAAGATCTGAATCCTTTAATTGACAATTGTAATTTTCCCCAACCAAAACATTTAATTCTTTGATAGAAGTAATACCACTAAGAATTACAGTCAGAACCATTAAAGTAATGTACAAATCCCCTTCCTAAAATTAGTTTATGTGAAGGTACAAATCAGGATGGTACTATTCATGATAACATTTAAAAAACAAACAAACAACAACAAGTGAATCAGCAAAGAAGCTAAAGTTTTGAAGAATGGTTATGAAAAGAAGTCATTTACAAACCATTAAAAACTTACCCTCAAAGCAACAGCACAGCTAATATTGGGTTAAACAGCTGCCTCAGGATCAATGTGCACTAGCTTTAAGTTCATGTTTTAAAAAAAGACTCACCTTTTATTGTACCCTCCCATAAAAATCAGCACCCTCCCCCAAATCAGCATATTAGCTATTGCCAAGTAAACAGTACTTCAGTTAACCTGGAAATTAAATATTTAAGTGTTTGTTATAAGTGTTTGTTACACAAGATATGTAAAATATTACAAATCTAAAGATGATTCTTTCATAATCTCTTTCTTCCAACTATGTCATGGCATTTAAATATTTATCTTCACCCACCCCTGCTGGCCCAAGGAAAAGGAACAGTGCACCATAATCAAACCTCAGCCATGAATCAGATTTCCCCAGGTTTTGATGGGAACATTCCTTAATTTTGTGACTAACGTCTAAGTATTTCAACCCAGTCTTTGCTTCCATGAGATAACATAGCAAAATTTGAGACAAAGAAATCAGAAATGTTAAAATACTCTTTTCTAAAGACAGATCATTATTCTAGATGCATTAATCAGTAGGTTATGATGTTAATTCGGAATTAGCATAGCAGAGAAGCAGCACACTTTTAGTAATGTTTTATATTGCTTGTAAACAATCATGTTGAGGGGACTAGCATTCAAGCAATCAATACCCATGTTCATATCTTATCTAAGCAGTAAAGGGAATCTATGGTCTCCATCTAGCACTTAAACAGTACCCATTAGTAGGGACCTACTGAATTCTTGCCAGAAGTGGGGTACGCTGTGGCTCCTTTAATCTTACAGGTTCCCCCACCCCCCTGCCCTGCCCCAATTGGTGGAGGGGCCCCACTTGTGGCTCAATCCTAAATCAGCAGGCAGGTAAAAACTGCCGCTTTAAATATGGCACTGTTTTTGCCTCCTGCCACTGATTGACTGAGGGGCCCTGGATGGTCCTCCTGTTTGCTGCTGACTGAAGGCAAAAATGATGCCATGTTTAAAACCACGGTTTTAGCTTCCCTGCTGATCAGGAAGGAGCAGCAGGGTCCTCCACTAATCAGCAGCAAGGTGGGAGGACAAGGGGTGAGGTGCACACAGGAGAACATGCAAGATTAAAGGAGCTGCTGTGTACTCTACTTCCATTGTGAATTCAGTAGGTCCCTACCCATTAGGGATGTATATATTTTTAAAACAAATCTGTTTAACTTCTTCTAATTATATCAGTTAAACAGTTAATCAATAGCTAACCTAGACCTGGCGGGAGGGGTGCAGAGTGCCAGGCTGGTGCCTGCTGCACCCCACTCCATTGCCAGGGATGGGCCGTAGCCACCTGCCCAGAACAGCACAGGGAGCTGGGGACCACACAGAGACTTGCTCAGACACAGACGCTGCTGGCAGCTGCTCCCTGGGGCCTCTGACCAGGGCAACGGAGGGAGGAGAGGCAGCAGGAAGCCCTGCCAGACAACACAGCCCACACACAAACCATGGGTAACAGCAGCAGGCAAGGGGCTTTCCTAGCCCACTGCAGCTACCAATCCACCGAGAGTGAGGGAGCAGACTAGCTACAGGAAACCCCTGCTTCGTGTTCTTAATTGGTTCCGGAAAAACTGAGTATTAAGCAAAATGAGCATTAAGCGAAACTGAAAGTATTTGATGACCTAAGATGGCAATTGTAATTGTTTTTAATGGCCCAAGATGGCAATCGTGAGTGTTTTAGCGAAACTTGCTAAGCACTAAGTGAAATCAAGTATTAATTTTAAATGAGCATTATAGCAAAATTGCGGTAAGCAAAACAGAGTTAAGCAGGGGTTGCCTATATAGGTACTAGTCCCTCCTCACCCCTCCCCCTCACTCCTCCCTGCCTCCTGCCCTACCACCTTCCAGTTTCAGCTGGGAAAAAGTATGGCTTCCCTTGCCCCACTTCCTTGCCGGACTGCATCCCACCCTACGCTAAATGATAACCAGTAAGCTATAACCAGTTATCACTGGTCTCATCAGTTAAATGATTAATCATTTAGCCATTCACATCCTTAGTGCCCATATCCCAACAAGCACTAATTGGCACTCAGGAAAGTAAAGGGGCAGAAAATCCTTTAAGACAAACTCAGCAGAACTCAGATCACTGGAATCAAGGGGGCATGCATGCCACTTCATTTGCAGGAAGCTGCCAAATTAAGAACAAGCCACATAGCTGTTTATCTAGGCTTTTACTCCAAAGGGTATAGTTTCTCCAATCAGTCGAAGCCTATTGGCAGTCCCATGCAGCACTCTTTGAAGCAGCAGCACCCTTTGAAGTAAAAGCGACAGCACATATTTGGAGCATTTCAGGAGTCCCATACAAATGTTTGCTGACAGTATATACTCTGCAGATCCTCATCTTTGCATGAGGGTTAGGGACCTGACCCTGAAAAGTATCTGGGTCCCACTGTACTTTAATTTCAAGTTTTTTCTAATCACTGATCCTTGATGAATCTGCATTGCTACCATTGTTATCAATTGTATTTCTGTGGATAAATTTCAGTCTCCAGTGTTGTCACTATAGTAAGTTAAGAATTACTTATACAAGTTTTATCATTGTGATTAGATCTGAAAAGAGTTAGGCCTGAAAGATGGACAGAGGAAATGTGGCTATAATGAGTGGAAAGATGCAACAGAAATAGTAAGTTGGAAAGTTTTGGAACCAAGATATTTAAAGAACTAATTTCAAAGAAAGATCCTATGCAATTAGCAGTTCAGAGGCCAGGAATTTAGGAAGAAAACCAAGTAATTTTTACATACGTCTGCTGTGTTCTACATGCATTATTTGTGCCTTGTCCCGAAATATACATTTAACTAGGGAAATGGATTACTACATTTGTCTAGTGCCAGGACAATAGAGGGCCTTCATTGCAAGGAAAACCCAGGTGTTATAAAAATGGAATTTTTTAAAATTGTAGAATGTGCTGTTGGTCAGTCTTCTCTTTATAACAAATTGCCATTATAAATATAGGATTAAAACCCTCATCAGCACAATAGTTAGAAACTTCAACCTATTGGGAAGGTAAAACCATACCTTGCTTTTAAACATTTTACCTTTGGAATTTATGTCAGCATCTTTGATATCCTCAGTTCTGCCCCAGAAAGATTACATATGGTTAGGAAACAGAATACAAAGTTGATCGTGTTTTCACCCTACCAGTCAGAATACTTTCTGAATCCCAGGGTGCTTCTACACACCACGGGGGTTTAATTCAGTTTAGTTCTCCATAAATTGAAAAGGTGGGTTTTTAAAAACTCACCATTTCCATTTCAATTTAGGGAGAATTAAACCAAACTAAATCCCTGTGGCATGTACACAAGGGTGGAGGTCTGATCCTTACCTGTCTCTCCAGCAGCCGGAAGGGGGGGGAGGGGGGGGCAAGCAGCTGGTGGGCCAAATGCTTCCCACCACAGCGACAGTGCCCCGCAGGCAGCACCCACCTGCTGGCATCTGGCTTGGGCAGTCCCAGGGGGGTGCTGCAGCCATGGAAGGAAGCATCAGCCCCCACACAGCTCAGGCAGGCTCCAAGAGAGAAAGGAAAATCTCTAAGTTTATCAGGGGTGCTCACCAGGATCTGGGGGAATGTCTGTTCACCAGAGCGCCCCAAGGGAAGACAAGGTCAAACTGTCACAAACTCCTCCACGACTATTTCAGGCTGGACATAAGGAAGAACTTCTTTACTGTCCAAGTCCCCAAGGTCTGGAATAGACTAACGTCGGAGATGGTTCAGGCACCTACCTTGAACTCCTTCAAGAGAAATTTGGATGTTTATCTTGCTGGGATCCTATGACCCCTGCTGACTTCCTGTCCCTGGGGCAGGGGGCTAGACTCGATGATCTTCTGAGGTTCCTTCCAGCCCTAATGTCTATGAAATCTATGAAAAAAATCAGGCTCCTTGCTGCTTTTTTTTTTTCTCCTTCTTCTTCTTCAGTCAAGCCTGCTTGCACGGGCTGTTGCTGGGTCACACAGCCCCTGAGCTGCACAGGACCTGGTGCTTCCCTCTGCAGCTGCAGTGCCCCCCAGGACTGCCTGGGCCAGGTACCAGCAGGTAGCACTTTGTTAGGTAGCAAACTAAAACACCTCAGAGGTGTTTTATCTTGCTACGTTACAAAGTCATTTAAAGCAGAATACGCCGTCAAGCGTGCAAACAGCAGTGCTATTAAAGCACTGCAAAAGGGCATTTAAGCTGCTTTAAAGGCCAATGTTGGGGCACGTACAAAGTCCTTAGACTTTGATGTGCGCATGGCATATCAGCAGAGAGATGAAGTTAAATCTCTTCCCCATCACCTCTGATACAGGATTAAGAACTAATGCTTCCTTAAAACCAGTCAGATTGTTTGCTACATAAAATATGACAATCTTGCCTTTTCCTGCTACTAAAATCATTAGAAAATGGAATTTAAACTGCTTTCCATTCCTTCTACAGTCTCGGTAACCTAGCTTCTCAACACAATATATCAAAAAACATTACCCTTTTTGTGCATGATGAATCCATAGGAAAGTATTAAGTGATGGTTTGGGGGGCAGGAGGGGAGGGGGAAACAGTCTGTTCATCAGCTTTAAGTTCCTAAATCTTACACACATCCATCAAGAATTTAGACTCCTAAATTGGAGCATAGCACACCCAATATTTGTAGTCTGAGCCCATACTGAATACCACTATAAATGGGTCATATCTGGCATCATTCACATACTTATCCTCAGAGCAAAAGAAAATGGCTTCTTGGGCTGTGCTTGACCTACGAAGGGCCCCAAGGGTTCCATTTTCCCTGCTTAACTGTTATCATCACTGATTCGTTTCTTGTAAATAGCAAGCCTCTGAAAAAGGACTCCTTTCAATACTTTTCCACCAGTGGTTTTACTTCCTGTAACAAACAGCAAAAAATCATACTGCTTATTTTTATTTTACTTAATATTAAATGTCATAATTTCAAATTTAATGTAGACTTTTCTTTAAGACCTGCTGTATTTGATGTAAATAAAAAATGCAATTAAATAAATAACAACCTTTTTACCCATCAAATTGGTTAAGTGTGTTTGAACATGTTTTGATAGAAAGATTTAGTAGCATCAGGCAGTGAGCAATATCATACCTGTTTTCTCAAGTCTGGTGGTAGATATGAATTATTCCTATGCAAGCACAGAAGTATAGCAACCACTACTGTCAAAGGCCATGAAGTCATGTCCACCTGTTTTTATTTCCACCCCAAGTATTTAGTAAGAGAAGTCATTCTTTAAGAATTGGAAGCTCCTTTTTGGCTATACAGTTGTGCACAGGAAAGGGGTGCTTTAAATTGCTAATTGTCAAGTATTTTTTTTTCAACAAAAATGTCACTAACATACAGTTTACTAAAAAAGGTAAGCAAAATCTGCGTTTCTCAATGCCCTTTTCAGAACGCAACTCCAGCTATTTTAGTCACACACCTTTGTGACCAGGATTTTAAAAATAGCAAAATAAGCAAAATAGCTATGGCTATACTACAGCAGAAGAAAAATTAAGAGAAAGGATAATGATAATTACTTCAAGTATTTTTTGTGGATTTCTTAGGAGAGCTTTTTTTTTTTTTAATATACTTTTGAGATAAGGCTTGCCTCTGGGGATTGTTCTTCTCTTGAAACATTTTATTTTCAGTACTAGAAATGAGTCTTAAAGAGTAGCAGTTTATAAAGAGACAAACGAATTCCATGTGAGAGTAGATGACCTTAGTTTTCTCACCAGATAAACTCAGCAGCAGCAGCAATCCCTAGCAGTCCAGGATGATTGTCTTCCATGATTGCCTTCCGTGGGTCCGAAGGTAGTAGATGAGGTCAATTCAGGATCAACAGACTCTGTTGCAACTTGGGCAAATTTTTCCATTTAGGAGGGGTGGCTCCAGATTCTTGATTTGGTCCACAACACAGAGTTTCTGCTGCTCCCACTTTTCAGTCTCCTGTTGTCGTAAGGTTTCAAAGTACTGAGATTTTTGCAGCAGACTTGTCCTCCGTTTGGTGTGGTCTTGGGTGATAGACTCTCACAAGTTGATGGTGATGTTATATTTTTTCAATTAGGCCTTGAGGACAACTTTGAAACACTTTCTTAGCACTCTTCTTGAGTGTACACCTCGACTGAGCAGGGAGAATAAAACTTGCTTCGGAAGTCTGGAGTTATCAAGATGACATGGCTGGCCCACAGAAGTTGATGTCGGATGATCATCACCTCTATGCTTGTGATATTTGCTTGCGAGGGGATGCTAAGAATTGTGCATCTGCATTCAAAAGATCTTCCATAGGTAGCAGTGATGGTACTTCTCCAGGGACTTGAGGCGTCTCCTATACATTGTCCATGTCTCAGCTCTGTAAAGTGTGAAATTATGACTGCTTGATAAACCATGAGCTTGGTTTCGGATCTGATGTCACAATCTTCAAACACCTGTTTCCGATGTTGGATTTCTTCACTGAGATCAGCCTTCTATGAGAAATGGTGTCTGAGGTATGTGAAATACTCAATGTTCTCCACAGTCTCACCATAAATCTGAATTACTGGATCTGAGGACTGCTCATTAAGAACTTGTTGATGGAGGACCTTAGTCTTCTGAATGTTAAGTGTCAGCCCCATTTTCTTGTATGCCTCAGTAAAGAAATCAATGATTGTCTGAAGGTCTGCTTCCAAGTGAGCACACACTACAGCATCATGAGCATACTGGAGCTTGATGACTGAGGTCTTGGTTTTGGTTAAAAGTTGGCTGAGATTAAACAGCTTACCATCCATTTGGTAGTTTATCACCACTCTGACTGGAAGCTTGTAGCATCGCAGTGAGAAATATCATAAAGAGTGTTGCAGCGATGGGAGTTAAATCAAGGCTGCATCAATCTCACAGATAAACTAAACTGGGAGCATCAAAAGATATGGCTCCACAGGCCAGACCTGGCCTGGGGAGCTATAAATTTGGTAGTAGGGCAAGCAACAGCAGCATCCTGGTTCTGCAGCAGCTGTTGCTCATCTCACCACTAAATTTCCAACCTGCAGGCCAGATTCCTTTTTAAAAGTCAATCCTGTTGCATACATTTTAACTCTACAGTTTTCCCAACAATTGACAATTAAAACTAACAATACTCAAAATATCTATGACAAAACAGAAATAAAAGAACTAAATTCCAGAGTCCATATTTGGTCACTAGTACAGATTTATGTGCAAGGAGACAGTATTCTCCTTCCAGCTTCTTAAGCCACATACCTCCAAAGAAAAAACATTTCTTAGGAGATTAATTATTCCAAATATTTCACTCACTTAAGTAACTAAAAGCTCTCCAGTAACTATTACTCTCCACATTTAGAAAAATGCAGGCAAGCTTGTAACATAACAGTTTTTACTTGTGCAAAATAAAAGGCACACAGCGAACAGTAACTATTTTCACATGAATGTTTTCCAGAACATTTTTCACCTACGGCAAACAGTGGCCAACATGATGGAAGGCTTTAAATGAGATCACTCTTGGAAATAGAGGAAGGGGAAGACCATTTATATTTCAGAAAGTAAAATTCTCTAAATATAGAAACAAGACTCATGGACTACAGCTGAACAGTAAGCAACTGAAAAGAGTCCAGAGGAGAGCAGCAATGATAAATCAGAAAAGCAACCTATAAGAAAATGCTGAAAGCACAGGGTGCATTTTCTCTAGGAAAATGAAGACCAAGGAAAGACATTATATTTCAATATATAACAGAATGTTACAAAGAGGACAGTGACCACCATTCTTTTATTCAAAGTGCACAAAGAAAAATAATCATTGTAATTTGTAGCAGAGATTTAGACCAGCTATCATTAGAAAAAAAATCATAACATCCTGGGGTGCCTTGAGATCTTTTCTAGGGTGCTGTGGGGTACTTGCACTGTTAAGTGTGAAAACATGTTTCACAAGACAAAAATCACAAGATTTCAAAAAGCAATTCACAGTGTTAAAAGCATTCCAATCTTTTTCTGAGTTTTGCAACAGAAGAATTGTTCTATTGTTTTTCTGTAGTAAAGTTTTTTCATTCATTTTTTTTTGAGTGGGCATTTTTCTGAGGGATGCCTTGAATTTAAGAAGGGGTGCCTTGAGTCTACAGATACCCACTAGTGTTCAAATTTGAACAGCAATTTATCCCTAAAAATGTATTTCAACATTCTTCAGTGAGGGAGGAACACGGAACTTTCTGCCAGCATTAGCATTATTATATTTGATGCCAGATGGCTCATGCTAAGCAGGTATAGCCATCATTCAGTTATCAATGAAAGCACACATCCCACTAAAATAGATATATGTATGTAACTTACATTGAAGTTTTTCCACAAAACCACACAGATGTGTCAATACTGATTCCAAAAACACAAATAAACAAAAACAGGTATCCTTAAGTAGTTCACTCCATTATATAAAAATTTAGTCTTACTGGTTTGCCACTTTGTTTTAAAAATCCTGCAAAATCAGAATTAAAATAACATTTCTGAGGAAAAAGTTTTTGTGAGTCAATCATTTAGCAACTCCAATGTAAAGGGTAAACAAAGAGATCATGTAAGAATAGGCAATTCTATAAGAGAAAGGATGCTCATTTTACATCCTGAAAACAATACCATCTACCTGTACAGAAAGTCTCATCAAAAAGACTTCACAGTTTTAAATCAGTTTAGATGCTCGTGTCTGTCCCTCTTTTCTACTTCTACTACTTCTCTATTACTTACATAAAATGTTCTCTCCATTATTAGATGCATGCTTCATCTAAAACGTGAACTACAAAAGGAATATCAGAGTCCAACATTTAGCATTATTAGTAATAGTTAAATTCTCCAAATAATCAAGTCAAATAACAATTCAATCTATTTCTTTAATAACAACTTGGGTACCACACAATACCCATCTAAGCCAGCTGGCTAATTCATGCTTTTGTCTGGCAGGTCCTGACCAACCCCAAAACAGCAGAATGTCTGTAAAAGTTTGAAGACTAAATTTAAAATTTACTGCTTCCACAAACTTTAAGTCTATGTTAAAAAAACAGAGCCATTCAACTTAGATGCCCTACAAAACAGCCTAATGCCAGAGGGTAAGTGGTATCAATAGCAGCTAGTATGAGTACTGTGGTACATGTTTAAGTGCCATGTCAACATGAAAGTCAATCAGTAGCATTAGAGAAGTTTTGTTTTTAGGTCACACAGTACTTTGCCTTGAAATTACTAATGCCACTTAAATATATACGTGTCAAGCTATATTAAAAGTCTTCATATTTATAAATTATAGAAAGAAGCATTTAAAAGAAGATATGTATGCTGGCCAAATAACTTCCATCTTAAAAAATATCACACTGCAGAGTCAGAAAAGCTTTGGTTCTGCACCAGTATTCTTACCTTGCCTTCACTTACAGGTAGGGGTCCACTAAACCCAAGGCAGCTACTGGCCAGTTTCATAGACAGCAGCTGGCAGACATTTGTATAGGCCAAGCGCAGCAGCCCCCTCCACCCCCCACCCCACCTCTGATTGGCCAAGGGACCTCAGTGGCCCCACCACTTGTCACTGATCAGCTGTGAGAGCTGTCTGTCATGCAGTTCCCTACCGCTCCCTCCCTACTCCCTGCTGATTAGCTGTGAAGACAGTCCACGACGCAGCCCTGCCTCTGCCAACAACGTGCAACTTATTCTCATCCCAGCTTTCTACACTCATCAAGTAACTACATGCACAGTACTGAGATACTGATAGTCTGCTATTCTGTAATCCAACTGGAAGCAGAGGATCCAATTGTAGTGATCTGTCTGAGAGCTAGAGCTGTTACTGCAAGACTGGCAGGAATCTCTTTAGTCATCCTCAAAACTTATTCCCAGCCTCTTTTTGGTTTATCCCTTTTCTTTTTAAAAGGAATGACATGCCGTTTCCTCGTGTAATCCTGATTTACTGTATTATGCAAGTATTATCTAACAGGTCATGCTAACTTAGATGGGGTACAGTGATAAAGATTTTCTTGGCCGAATCCAATAACAGATTTAGCTACACGACACTGGAGGCTGTTGGAGCACACCAAAAAAAGGTTTATTTATGTCAGTATATTTTAAAGTGGAAGAGAACAAATGCAGTACATTTTAAAGTACTGACATAAATAACCCTTTTTTTTTTTTGGCATACTCCAGCACCTCCAACATCACATGTATGAGCATCCTGGTGCTTAAAAATGGTGGTGGGGGTGCTTGAACTAAAGCTCTTTGAATGAGTTCAAGTGCTCCCACCACCATTTTTAAGTGTGGGGACTGTGCACATGCACGCAGCGCCCCCTGCATCTCGCTCCTGGCAGCCCCCAAGCAGGACCCCTTGGAAGCTAGAATGCTGCCTGTGGCAGAAAGCCACCTCTGTTTCTCCCCAAAAACTCTGCTCTGTGACAATTTGATTAGGATGGGTCCAGCAGGGGAGACACACCTTTACCCTCTCTATTTAGGTAACCTGAGCTGGATACATTCCTGAGGGAGCAGGGAAACCTGCTCTCTCCACCTACGTGACTGGTATCATGTACCTGGGTGAGGGGCTTCCTCCCTGGTGGGCTAGAGACTGCCAGTCTGCCCGGCAACAAGTGATGTATTTCAAATTGGTTGGCTGACAGCCAACAGGTGCTGGCTTCTATTGGACCAGGTGAATGAGGTCACAAGGGCTATATAAGTTAAGGACTACCCAGGAGGTGGGGGAAGCAGCCATGAGGGAGACTCAGAGACAGAGAAGAGCTGGACCATCTGAAACTTGCTCTCTCTCTCTCAAAACTCATGATCAAGGAACTGCCTGCCTCCAGAGGGAATCTCCACCTGCCTCTGGATGATACTTGTGAATAAGCTACCCGAGATCTAACTAGATCTTTAGCTTGCAGTAACTCAGATGCATGGTCAAAGGCTACCCAGCCAGGGGATTTTGCTCTATGGGATTTCTCTGATATTGCTCTACGCTGTACCCTATTCTAACCCTACCCTTTGTAACCAATAAAGGTCTCCTTTGTACCTAGTGTGGGAGACTTATTGGGAGTGGGTTTAGATTATGCCTTGGGGTCCCCTTGGCTCA
Source organism: Alligator sinensis (assembly GCF_000455745.1). NCBI lineage: Eukaryota > Metazoa > Chordata > Crocodylia > Alligatoridae > Alligator > Alligator sinensis. The sequence continues at coordinate 213,876 of NW_005842570.1, read as the reverse complement.
GCTGACTAAGGGAGACCACTACTTGTGCTTCTGACTGAGGGAAGCATCCCAACTTCTTGACGTGAATCAAGTACCCTTGAGGGCTACTAGGCCCGTGTTTCCCATGGTACACAGAGCCAGAATCAGTCCAGAGCCTTGGGTGGTGGCAGTGGAACCCCCAGGCGAGCGGGTACGCTCCTGGGAGGGGGTTGGCCAGATGCAAGGCGCCCCCAGGGAGGCACTCGGAGCCGGGAAGGTGGTTGGGCACAGTGAGGTGGGTGGCTCAATGCAGGAGCGCCCCCTACTGGCCCGCCACACTGCCCACCTGCAAGAGGAAACCTGCCATTTCCCAAGGGAACCCAGGCATCCAGGGAGCCCAGCCAGAAGGCATAATTAATTATGAGAACATTAATCATCTACAATGGGCAAAAAAAGCTGATAGCCAATAATGTAAATGTTCCTTTTAATCGGTGCTGATCCAATATACAGTCGATATATTGGTGCACCTCTAATCTTAAATGTTTTTAGTCCTTTACACAAGTCGTTATTCAGATGCCTAGGCCCATTTGTCTGTTGGGGAATCAGAATCCCTGAGCTGAGACTAATAAAGAACAAGGAGTTCCACTGACCTGCACATCAGGAAGACCCAAAAAGTATTCTGCTACTTTCTATTTTACTATTGACTTCAGTGAACATAGGATCTCTCTCTCTCTATGTACCATTATTCAAACAGAAACTAAAAGTTGGTGACCGTGGTCTTCCACAGATCTCTTCTCTTTGAGGCATACAGAATTTCCAGTGTCGATACATTCATCCATTTAGATAAACTCTTGACATAAGTCAACCTATGTCTTTCATGATCTCTCCTTCCTTCAATCTTTCTAGTTATGACCAGACTTTCAATTTCCTCTTTCCTCATAATGCGTCTGAGAAAATACAACTGTCTCTTGCTGATGTTTATCAGCAGCTTCCTCCTGCAGCCTGCTCTTAGCAAAATATCTTCATTTGAAGTGTAACTTGTCCAGCCTACCTTCAAGATGTGCCTTAAGAACCACATGCTGCAGGGGTTTAGGTTGTAGCCGTGTTGGTCTAAGGATAAGAACCACATCTCACTTGCTTCAATTCTCTTTTCCATGCTTGGCATTGTCCAGCATTCTGATGCATACATGAGGACCGGTATAACATAGCAATCCAAAACTCTTAACATCATCCCTGTAGAAATTTTATTATTTGTCAATATCTTTTTCATTTTCAGAAATGCGTCTTTTGCCATCCCTATTCTCCATTTTTTTTCACGATCACATTTACCATCTGATGTTATCAAGCTTCCCAAATAGTTACATGACCAGCCCTATCTGTTCCTTTTCCAATTTGATGTTGCATACAGGAATGATCTTCTACTTCGTAATTACCATACCTTCTGTTTTTCTACAATTGATACCTTAAACCCTTCGTCTTGCTTTCACTAACAATTTTATCTAAATTTTCTTGCAGCTTCTCTTCTGAATCAAGACTGTCATCAGCATAACGCAAGTTGTTCAAATTCTGTCTGCCAGTTATCAGCCCTGGTAAATCCTCAATTCCCTCAGTATTTTTTCACTGTAGGAGTTGAACAAGTTAGGTGAAAAAACACAGCCTTGCCTCTCGCCTCTCAATTTGGATGAAATCACTTAATTTTCTATCTTCACTGCTGCAGTTTGGTCCCAATAGAGGTTTCTTAAAATTCTCAAGTCTTTACCATTAATATCCAGTTTTTCCAGCATTTTCATTAACTCCTCATGCTTGACTCTATCAAAAGCTTTGGTATAATCAATAAAACACAAGAAAAGGTCTTTCCTCATTTCTACTGCCCTCTCCGAAAGCATTCATACCATGTAGATAGAATTTTTCTTGTACCTCCATCTTCAACAAAACCACATTGAGCTTTTGCAATCTCTGGTCTTATTCTACTTCTAGCACTCAACAGCAGCACCTTTAATAGCATCTTTGTCACATGGCTCATTAAACTGATCATTTGATGGAGCGCACATTCAATGGCTCCAGGTCTTTTAGGGAGTGCAACAAAGATCAATTTACGGAGGTCCTCAGGTATTTCTCCACTTCCATAAGTCTCACTGATAACAGTTTTTAACTTTTCTATGCCCAACTCTTCAAAACATTTTATTTGTTCTACTGCAATTTCATCTAGTCCTGTAGCTTTATTGGTTTTCATTTGGTTAACTGCTTTATACATCCCCTAGCAGTACATCCTCCTTTGCCTGTGATATCTTTGACCTATGCGTTGATGTAACATCTTAATCCTTTTATTTTTCCATCTCTATCCATTTTTCATTAAGCCACTTTTCCTTTTCTTCATTGTTCACTGATTGAATTCTTGTGTCCAGTTTCTTATACTCTTCTATACTATGGGTTTTAATCTTTCTTCCATGTATATATAGATGTCATTTCAAACCAGAAGCATTTAAAGCAACTATAGTAAAAGCCCAGTTTATCCAGCATTTTACTAACCAGAATACTCTATTAACTGGAATTTTGGCTGGCTGGACAGATGCGCCCGGGGGGGGGAGGAAGGGAGGGAGGGAGCTCACACGCAGCAGCCACCCCCACCCCCACCACCCTGTGCTGCCACCGCTCTGCATCCAGCTGAAACGTCCACCCTGGACTGCTGCCGCTTTGCATACAGCCACCGCCACCCCGCCCTACTCTGTGTCCGGCAGAAAACAGCCAGCCTCAGGTAACCAGAATTGTTAGATACCCAGCACCCCACATTCCCGATTCGTGCCAGATAACAGGATTTTTACTGTACTTCAAGCAGACTTCCAAGTGTTCCATTCAAATCAGGCTAGTACGTTATTAATTTGCTTAGGAATGAGAGAGATGACAACTTCAAATGGTATTTTTTTTCATTTGTTGTTAATGATTAAAACAAGTGAAACCAAACAAGGTTGTAGCTACAAGCATGCTAGAAATAGCAAGCAGTAGATAATATTACAGAAGGGGCCAGAGTTAAATGCTTATGGAATGAAATAGTTAAGACTGCATAAGCTACAAGGATACTTGAATGGAAAGCACCAAAAATGAGACATAAAAATAAAGTGTTTGCAAAATAAAATTAATGCTTAAAATAATGAAGTTATACACACTGAAGTTGTACACACTGTTTAAATAGGTAGCTGTGTAATATTAGTTGCTCTTAAACTCTCTTGGTGTATCCTTAGCTTCCTTCAAAGCCCAGAAGATAAGCTAAACAAATTCTTGGTCCTTCCTCAATTCATCTGTCAGACAATCAAGACTGCTTATGTAAATCATTCCTCCTGCACCTCACCAGTCAAGAGGAAATATGGAGTCCTGAGGATAGGTCTTTACAGAAGAATTACTTCAAACATTAAGACTTAAAAAAAATACTACTAAGGATGAGTGATAGATGGGTCTTTACCTCAAGAAGATAAAATAAACCTAGGCACCACATCTCTAATTAAACTATGAAGTCAAAAGCCACAAATATCTGTAGCCACCAATTCAATCTCTGTGCTTTGGGCTATCAATTTCCTGATTGATACTTGGCAGTCAGTCATATTCACCTCAGAACAAGTAGGGATGGATGACTCAACGTGTACAACAGCTTCCCCATCTGTATCCACCAGCACCCCCACAACCCCATCCAAACAGGATATGAGCATATGTTTGCTATAAACAAACTAGAAAAGCCATCTTCAACTATCCACCTATCTTCCAGAGCCTTACTCCCCCATCCAGTATATTCTCTTACAGACTAGTACAATACTGTACTAGGTTGTATTATACTTAAGAGTAGAAAAGAGCTCTGTTAATGGGCAACCTTTTTAGACAGAAAGCACATTTCAGACCTTAAAGCATCAAACCTCACCTTCAAGCTAAAACCCCAGGTATTTCACAATGGCTAACTTACAATTAAGTTTGTGCATTCACTCTAAAGTGGTTGCACACTGACTGCAGCCTAAACAGTCTAGGTTTTCAGATAACACTTTTTCCTATAGCCTGGCCTTCACTAGCCTACTTACTAATCAAACTCCTGCAAAGCATGCCAAATAACATTCCCTTTGCTGATTCAGTATTTCTGAATGGTGCATGACAATGGCTCAGTCTGAGGGACAGCCAAACAGAAATAGAGCTGCATCATATTTCTTGCAAGTCAATCAAACAAGCACAAGAACAGCTTCTCTGAAAGCTGCAGCAAAAAGGTAACATTCCTCAATATAGCTCTCTTCCTCACAGATGAGCTTTTGTTGCACATTTCCTATAATTAGTAATACATATTGCTTGTACACAAGTCTTACTCAGAAGGAAACACAGCTATTGAATTCTTTTGCAGCTATCCAACCCATTAAAAAAAACAAAAACAAAACAAAAAGCTACTAGTATGTACAATATCCCCATACTGGAGGGAACAGTAACACACTTGCCTATTAATAAGCATCAAAACTGCCAAGAATTTAACCCAGCAGAACTTCATCTTATTGTGATCTGTACCATAAAATAAATACTAGTGTGGTGCCAACAGTTTTTGCAGCAAGCAGCCTGCTCCCTTATGAACCCTTCATGCAGCAGATGCTGTTATGCATTTGCAACATGCCACATGATGAAACATTCCCTAACTTTCTTTGCAGAAAGCTAAGAGATCCCACATGAATGGAACACAAATTATCAGACAGACCCCTTCAAGCCATTTTTACTCTAAAGAGTAAATTTATTGCACATAAAAATGTAGCTCATTCATTCTTACCAGCAATCCTCTGAACCCCATAAATAATTTTCTGATATTTAACCCCAAAGCCTTTTTGGTTCCCTAGTATTAATCTGAAGCAGAAAGGCACATGTTTGAAACTAACAGGAAATAACAGCCTTAATTTATCTTTTCAAACACCCTTTTCTCCAAAAAGCCTAATCTTTTAAGAGGCATCATGGTAGATCTCGCTTTGTTTCTGAAGACATCCTACCAGGCAGAGGACTAAATTCATTCTAAATCAAAGAGAAAATAAATGTGTTAAATTAAGGAAAGAACAGTAAAATAGGGTTCACTGCTCCAACAGCAACAAGAAAAAAACCCAAAATATTTCCCTCTAAAATAGCTGATAACAGCTCCTTCACATTATGTCTTGGATTTTGTCTTTCTGATCCAAATTTACCCTATGCATCCAGGCTGGTAATGTAGAGAGAAAACAGGTGTGATTTTTACTTTTCAAATTAAAAAAGAAAAAGAAAAACAAAGCAAGAACAATGAGCACTCCATTTTTGGAACTGGGAAGTGAAGACTTCAGTGTAATTTTTTTAAAGTACTTCCATAATTATCTGTAGTAACGAGACTCAAGGAAAAGCAAAGAGATAACCTGCAATTGAGGTCATCCCAAAAGAGCAAACTTTCTTTGAGAGAATGAAAGAACTGCCTTCAAGGTTTCTTCAGGTGAGACTGACAGGGTCAGTATTTCAACAAGTCTCAGGGGCTGGGAGAAGACGAGGTGCTGAACTGATGTTCCAGTTAATTTTGGGGGGGCTTGATCATTTTTAAGGTACACTTTATGAACACATAATTTGTTACTTAGGTCTCAAATAAGAATTACTTTTATTTGTGTCCCAGCATCACCTAGAAAACCCTACAATACATCAGGTTCTGAATTGTAATAAGTATTGAACCAAGATGCTACTGTACAAAGATCTCCAAAAGATAATGAATTCACAGAAAATTATGCCAGACTTCAAGTTAGTAATACCATAAATAGGGACCTACCAAAATCACAGCGGCACAATTTTCATGGAAACCACGATTTCAGGTAGGCTCCACAAAAAAAGTTCGGACTCCCTGAAAAAAAAAGAAGAAAAACACAAACCAAAAACCTTACCTAAAAAAAAAATGCTGGCTCCCTCCGAGGAGGCAGCACGCAAGATGGCTGCCGGCCCCACCCCTGATTGGTGATGAGGGCTGTCTGTCATACAGACCCAACCCTTTCCACCAAACTGCAGAGAGGGCTCAGGGCTATAAAACAGCCCTCACAGCCAATCAGTGGCAAGGGACGGGGCTATGCGACAGTCAGCCCTCCATCAAACGAGGCAAGGGGTAGGGCCAAAGGGGTCCCTCAGCCAGAGGCGTGGGGGAGCCCATGAAAATGGCTGCCAGCCTGGGGGTGGATCCACAAAATTACCCGACCACTGCCTCAAGTCCAGTAGACCCTCTAACCCAAAACTAGCATTATACTTTTAAGTGTTGGATTTTATGGCTACTTGCAAAACATTCCCAATTTTCAGACACGTTTTGAACAGGAGACAGAATACCTACATTTAAACTAAATGAATCAAAGTCTCTTTTCTGCCAGCACGTGAAGACCAACAGGTGGAAGTTGAAGGTGCTGCAAATAAAAACTAAAGGAAGAGTTTAACAGTTTTAAGAGCTTCCGTGCTGCTGGCTATCCTCTGCCTTAACTGGAAAATCTATCAGAACCTCACAATTCACAGAGAAGTCAGTATTTGCGATTTACATCTTAAATTAAGAACCCCTCAAAATTATGTCCAGCTTAGCGATTTGCCAAATGATATTCCACTGTCACTGTTCCAACAATGCCCTGTTGGACCTGATCCTGGCCACAGGTGATGGTCTGGTAAGGGGGCTCCAGGTCCTTGACCACCTGGGTGATAGTGATCATCGCTTGCTGGAATTCATCATCCAGCACAGAGTGACAAGGGCCTGCAGCAAGGTGGTAGCCCTAGACTTCAAGAGGGCCAACTTCAATGAGTTGAGATTGGTGGGAGAGGTGCTGGGGTTCTCGAGGGCAGGGGAACTCAGTGCCCAAGATGAGTGGTCGATCCTTAAGGAGACGATACTCAGGGCCCAACGGGTAACAATCCCAACAAGAAGCAAGGGGGGCAAGAGTGCCCAAAAGCCTCCCTGGCTCACCAAGAAAGTCCGAGAGTGCCTAGTTGCCAAAAAGGCGGCGTACACCCGGTGGAAGTGGGGGCTATCTCCAAAGAAGAGTATACCTCCACTGCTCAGGCCTGTAGGGGGGCTGTTAGGAAAGCTAAGGCGGACATAGAGGTAGGACTAGCGGCCAAGATCAAAGATAATAAAAAGTCCTTTTTCAAATATATAGGAAGATGAAGAAGGCACCGGGAAATGTGGGGCCCCTGCAAGATGCGCTGGGCAATCTGGTGGTCGCGCCAGAAGAGAAGGCAGACATCTTTAACAAATTCTTCACCTCCGTTCTCTTGTGCAGGGACCAGGACTCCCCGACCGTGTTTCAAGACGGACTCGAGGAGAACGCCTCAAGACCCAAGGTTGAGGAGGACCGGGTTAGAGTACTTCTGGAGGGGCTGGACGTGTTCAAATCAGCAGGTCCAGATGCTCTCCACCCAAGGGTGTTGGGGGAGCTAGCAGGGGTTATTGCTGGGCCCTTGGAACGGCTTTACGAGCGCTCGTGGTGCTTGGGCCAGGGGCCAGATGATTGGAAGATAGCCAATGTGGTCCCCATCTTTAAGAAAGGGAGGAGGGAGGACCCAGGCAACTATAGGCCCGTCAGTCTTACCTCAATCCTGGGGAAACTCTTTGAGAAGATCATCAAGGAGCACACCTGTGATGGGCCGGCATCGGGGATGATGCACAGGGGCAACCAGCATGGTTTCATTAGGGGCAGGTCATGTCAGACCAACCTGATTGCCTTTTACGATCAGGTCACAAAAGCATTGGATGCAGGTGTTGCCGTGGATGTAGTCTTTCTGGGCTTCAGCAAGGCCTTTGACACTGTCTCCCACCCCATCCTCATTAAAAAACTAGGCGACTGTGGCATTGATGCCTACACGGTCAGATGGATTGCTAATTGGCTAAAGGGTCGTACTCAGAGGGTGGTGGTGGATGGATCATATTCGACCTGGGGGGAAGTGGGCAGCGGAGTCCCCCAGGGCTCGGTCCTTGGGC
>NW_005842570.1:203016-205315 GCF_000455745.1 Alligator sinensis | reverse complement strand
GTCTTTAAGAAGTGGCTCGATGCCTACCTGGCTGGGGTCACTTGAGCCCAGTTTCCCTCCTGCCGAGGCAGGGGGTCAGACTAGAAGATCTACAAGGTCCCTTCCAACCCTACTTCTATGATTCTATGTCACACAAAAACTAGAGGATAGGGGAGTAACATGGGACTTGCTCCTCTGGCTAGTATTTGAAAGGGGAAGAATAGGTCAAACACGTTACAAATAATACCCAGTATCTCAAAGAGACAACATAGTTCACAGTGCTTGCCAGCAACTGATTATATATAGCCCCATAAACAGAGCTGATCATCCCCAGTTGAATTAAATGACATCTTGAGGTCACTTTCAGCCTTACTTCTCTGATGATATTATTTGCCATTTACCAGTTCCAGGGTCTGTACAGACAGAGTTAAGCAACTGAATTACCTTTGATAGTGTAGAGCTGAGAATAATGGCAAGGGAAAAAAGTCCAAAATAAAGCAGCAATGAAGTCCTCAAACAGCTCTAAACCCAGTCACCCACAGTATGCTAATTGCCTCCATCCAGAGTCTGACATAGTTAGGTGGTCACAGAACCTGCATGTCTTTTTTGTTGTTCATAAATCCGTAATAGTTGGCTGTAGTAAATTTCATCTATGGAAATGCTGGTTTCTTCTCCACATTTGAGTCCATGTATATTTCAGACAAATTGCATAAGCTTGCTGTGCAATATTCTCAAGACCCATATGGAACATGTTTAATCAAAACTTACCACAGTATTTTTCCCAGCCAAGCCAGGGTCCTTTAGAAACAGCAATACACTTCACACAGTGTTTTCATTTTATTTTTTAACTATACGGAGTCATAGAAGTTAGGGCTGGAAGGGACCTCAGAAGGTCATTTAGTCCAACCCCCGCTCAAAGCAGGACCAGCCCCAATTAGATCATTCCAGCCAGGGCTTTGTTGAGCCAGGTTTTAAAAACCTTGAAGGACAGAGATTCTACTACCTCTCTAGGTAACCCATTCCAGTGCTTCACCACCCGCCTAATGAGAAAGTTTTTCCTAAACCTCTCCCATGCTGCAACTTGATACATACAACTTCCAGGCTGTGACCACAGTCCAAAAGGTAGTTTTTAAAAACATCTCAAATACTCTCTATTACAAGGTAATATGTAAGATTGACTATCACTCAGTAGAAGATTTCAGTGTCTATCAGAAACACAGAAGACGGTCTGCTGCTATCCCTTGAAAGAACAGTCTGTGTTTGCTTGTTACAATGTCTAAATCATGATGGCCTCACAGTAGGTGCAGCAAACAAGTTAGCCTGTAAAATGAGGGCTAAAAGGTAGGGGTGCACTGAGAGATTTTTGGGGGCCAATACCGATGGCTGATTTTTAAGGAGCTATATCAGTCTGTACTGATCCAACTCCAATATGCATCCGGGCAGCTTGGAGACCAGTGTTGGGCTGGTAAGCCTGGTGTGGGGGAAGGGGTGAGAGGAAGGAAGGAGTGTTGGGGGGTGGGGGAAAGCCGATTGAGGCCCCTGTAGTGAGGGAGGGAGTGGGGCAGGGGCAGGACAGAGCTGTGATCAGCTCATCTGGGAGCACGTGGGGTTGGATCCTTCCCTGCATGCACCCTGGGAGGACATAGGGGATGTGTGCCCCCGGATCTGTGCGGGGTGGGGTGAGATACCACTGTGGGCTGGAGCCAGGGCTGCACCAGGGTTTTCTGGGAGGGCCTGGGCTCCACAGTGCTTGGGGCGGGTGGCAGCAGCGCTGGGAGAGGGTTACAGGGGCAAGGATGGGAAGGCTTCAGCCATCCCAAAATTTGCCTTAGCCCTCCAACCCCTCCTCCCAGTGCCGCCACCACATATCCCAAATGCAGCACAGCCCGGCCCAGCTTCTGCCAGGAAGAGCCTAGCACAGCCTCCAGGCCCAGCCCACAGCAGCAGCCCACCCCACCCTGTGCACAGATCTGGGGTCACACACCCCTTATGCCCTCCCAGGGTGCATGCTGTGGTGGGAGCCATCCCCACTCCTCCCCCAAGCATCCCCTGGACAAGCTGCTTGCGGCTCCATCCTGCACCCACCCTGCTCTAGCTGAACAGCACCTGCCACAGCCCCACTACCTCCCTCACCCTGGGGACCTCAATCTGCCCCAATACCACTTCCCTCCCCCCACACTAGACTTATCAGCCTGATGCTGATCTCCAAGCTGCCGGGCTGAGCTGCTCGCCCCGTGCATGCTGAGGCTGCACATATGCACGGGGCATTTATCGGCAACATTATTGGCTGCATCAGGCAAAAAAAGCCTATTTCCGACAC
>NW_005842570.1:201797-202995 GCF_000455745.1 Alligator sinensis | reverse complement strand
ATGGGGCTGATGTATCAGTGCACCTGTACTAAAAGGGCTTTCAAAAAAGTACCACGTCAGTCACCGTCCACAGTGGAAATGTATTAGCTCAAAGATGTTAGGGCCCAGATAACCAGCTTATGCATGTTAACACCCCCTTCTTTTCCTCTCAGTCCTGATCTGTGCTTTTTAGACTATCACCACTCAAGGACACCTATGGCCACCTCAATACTTAAACATTTGTACTCTTCAATACTAAAAAAGGAACATACTAGAGGTAATTAATTCTTTAAGTGACTATGCTGGCAGCATGCAGCTTAGCAACTAGTTGTTTATATACAGAGGTATAACCCAAGGCTACTCTCAAACTGGACTATCTGTAACTGGATTCCCCCAATCAAAATCAATTTGTAATTATCCAATCAGCTTCATAAGGCTGGCTTTACAAGGCAGTATCTCTTTGTGTGGCATCCCTTCCAAAAGGGCAAATGATTCAAATGATTTCCCAAGACAAGCTCAATTACTCCGCATTTGTTCTCTCCCACTTATCAAAGTGGCACTATATTTCTTGATTCGTTCCTAAAAGCTGCCACAGAGACTTAAAGAAATCTTAATGTACACTCTTTATGAAGAGGAAGGTCCTTTATTTTTTTTATTTTATTTTTTTAAACGAGAGGCAACAAGCCAGTGTGAGATCACATATTACTGGAGAATTGTTTCATATCATATTGGAGCTACATATTTTCATCTTTATTAGAATGAAGTGTCATTTTAGAAGATGCAATGAGACATTAATGAGGGGAAAGTAAAAGGCTGCCAAAACTTTAATATAAGAAAAGATGACTCATTTTCTTTCCAACACTAAGGACTTACCTGTCCTTGAATATCTAAAACAGGTCATTTAAGTGTGCCCAAAAAAGCAAGCAGCTAAACAATAATCATAACACTTGCAATATCCATGGCAGTTTATCCACAGAATGCTTCTATGAACCAGAAAATATATTCTATACTCTAAGTGACAGTAATTCAATATCAGAAACTGATGAACTTTACAAGCAAGTAAGCCAATCTAATGGTAAGGTTCCCTGCTTTAAGGTAACAACACAGCCTTCCAGAAGATCTGAGGGATATGGAGGTGGTAGTAACTGGATTTAGAGAAAACAAAAACAAAGGGACAGAAGCAACTACCAGGTACAAGTCTTTTAAAGTCTGGAAGAGC
>NW_005842570.1:191305-201765 GCF_000455745.1 Alligator sinensis | reverse complement strand
AGAGCGGCATGACTATACAAGCACTAGATATACTCCTTGCAGTAGTGGCCTCAGCAGCTTTGGACAATAGAAACAAATTACTGAATTTATTACCTGTTCTGTGGACTAATGCAGAGAACAAGTGATGAAGGTGGCTTTAGAAAAACAATATTACAGCTATCCTTCCCAAGCAGCAAATGTCTCAGAAAGAAGAGCTTAGAGTTCTGCACTGCAAAGATTTTATATCAAACAATGATGCGGTGATATGAGTCACTGCACAAACCTGAGATGAAGTTACACTAATTAGGTCACTTAGGTTGTTCTCATCTCAGTGGGAAATCTCATCTCCAATGCCTATGTTAGAAACAGATTACATATAAGCACAGCTACTTTGGTCAGGAGTGTGATTTTTTTTTTCTTTCCATCAAAACTGAGAACCCAGATGCAGCTTCACACGCACAAAAATAAGCTACACTGGTATAAATGCAGCCACACTCACAGACTGTACAGCACAACTGTAAAGCCTTAATTATTCTTTACTCTAGTCAACTGAATTGTTATTGGACCTTCAAACCTTGAAAGTAGTTTGGATTTTGTTAAAAAAGCCAACCTCTAGTTCTTTTACAGAATTATAGCAGACAGGTTCATGAAGTTCCCTAGAAATTACAAAGGACAACGTAGTCTTATCTAGTAATTTAACCCAATATTTTAATATGCAATGAGAGTTTCAAAATGCACTCTCATCTTTACTCAATAGCTAAACTCACTTCAGACCCTCACTCCACAGTAGAACAGGAAGTTCCTTAGCTACTTTCACATTTGAGGAAGCACATCCCTTCTATTCCCCAAATTCAATTATCTGGTACACATGAAACTGTATCCAGTATAACAAAAAAAAAATCACTTAAGTACTCCAAAAACTTTTAACTTGCTACTGGTTTGTCCTCTACAGGAAGACTTGGGAACTGACCAGCACTGCAGTCAGCCAATCCAGCTTGTCCATGCTTGGTATAGAGGGCTGTTCTCTTGCCCCTCTTTCCCACTGCAGCCTCTGCTTACTGCCACCAGTGAAAAGCATGGCAAGCAAGGGTTTGGAGCAGCTAATTTGGTTATGACAGTAAGCAGAGGCTGCAATGCAGGGGTAAGAGGGGCAAGAAAGCAGCCTTCCACATGGAACAGATAGCTGGAGCAGCAGCCAGGATCAGCCGCCCATTAGTAAAATGCCAGCTGGACTGGTGGAAGAGGGGGATTATCCAACTCTTCTTAAAACACAAGCTGGATAACACCTCTGTAGGCCTAATCAAGTTTCTTTGTGGGGAGCAGATAGCCAACCCCTGCTCTATAAAACTACAGAAAATGCTGAAAAATCAGTCCCCTCAGCCTCTGGACTAATGAGCCCTTCAGAGTGTATTCACTTACAGCCTCCATACTGTGACAGCAGAGACAGAAGACACCCTTTTCATTTCCATTTAGTGACATCAATAGCTAAAAGGCAATACTGATCTACTCCAAGAAAGAAGCATCTCCATCAGTTCACCTTGGCCAGGAACACCACAGATGCAAGGAATCAGAGAGTGGATCCAGCTTCTATTTCCTGGGACTGGGACATCTTTCTAACACCAAATGGTTCAGACAAGTCCTCTGGTCTCTTCTCCAAGCATAAGAAATAAACTGAGTACTGTGCTAACCACTATGCATAAATAGCAGCTAACAATGATGTACACAAAACAAGTTACCTTAACCAAACTGCTTTATTTAAGTAAATGAAACAGGGCACAATAAATTTCTCTTCACTAACAAGAAAGCCAAGGTCAGTCATGTGGGGTTTCCTATTACTAAAGAAAAAGCAGAGTTAAATTTGCTGGACCTTTTTAAAGGGGACCCAGGGAAGGCATTCAAATAAGCATCCTTCCAACTAATTTATTGTGGTTTGTCTATGGTTAAGTCTTTATCATTTATAACAGATGCAACTGAACAGAAGCTGAGCATAGATTAATTACAAGTTTAAATAAGAGTATATTGACACTAAAAAGTTCTATGAAAAAAAATCTCCCATGCTCAACACAATTGCTGGTAATACTGGTGACAGGCCTAGTATGTAAAAACTTCTTGCAGATGAGACTTATTCTTACTGATGGTAAGGGGTTGTGACAATAGAAGCCTTGCTATCCTAGGACTCCCATCAGAGCTAATGAGTTCTGTGGACCAGGTGTGAATACAACTATCAGACAAGATCAATGGTACTGAAATTTAAACCCGGTCCAAGCAATTTTTAACTTGGATTTCTTAAGTTGGCTGAACAGATAAGGAAGGAGACAAACAGCCTAAAGTAACAGCAGAACAGTTTAGGGTTCACTTAGAGAAGCTAGATGCTTTCAAACTGGCAGGGCCAGATGGGACACATCTGAAGATACCAAAGGAATTGGCCAAGCTCATTTTGGAGACATTGACTATCCTTTTTTGAGAACTAATGGACATCAGGTAAGGTCCCAGATAACTGCAAAAGAGCAAATATAATGTCCATCTTTAAAGAAAAGAAAGGAGGAGGATCTGGAGAACTGAGGACCAGCCAGTCTGACCTCTATACTTGGAAAGATCAGAGCAGATCCTCAAGGAATCCATTATGAAGCACCTAGAGGAGAAGAAGGTGATCAGGAACAGTCAGTAAGGATCCACCAAGAGCAAGTAATGCCTGGCTCTGTAGATGAGGAGATAGCAGTAGACACAGTATACCTTGACTTTAGCAAGGCTTTTGACACTCTCTTTATGACATTCCCATTAACAAGCTAAGGAAATACAGACTAAATGAAAGAACTGTAAAGAGGATATGCAACTGGTTGAATCATCATACTCAGCAAGCAGTCCTCAACAGCTCAATGTCTAATTGGAAGGAGGTATCAAGTGGGGTTCCCCAAGAGTCTGCCCTGGATCCACTATTGCTCAACATCATAATTATTGATTTGGAGGATGAAATTGACTGCATACTTAGCAAATCTGTGGATGACACCAAGTTTGGTGGAATTGCAGACACTCCAGAGGGCAGAGCTAGGATCCAGAAGGACCTGGACAAACTGCAGAAATGGTCTGCAATCAATTAGATTAGATTCAACAAGGATAAGTGCCACGTCTTGCACTTGGGAAGGAATAACCACATGAACAAATACAAACTGGGGAGTGACTCCCTAGGCTGCAGTACTGCAGAGAAGGACCTGGGAGTTATGGTTGATCATAAACTGAATACAAGCAGTGTGCTCTTGCTGCAAGAAAGCTAACAGCATCCTAGGTTATATTACCAGGAGCATCACTTGCAAATTTAGGGAAGTGATTCTTCTGCTTTATTCAGCACTGGTGAGGCCTCAGCTGGAGTTTTGGGTCCCACTTGCCAAGGAGGTGGTGAGCAGTCTGGAAGAGTCCAAAACAAACAAAAAAAATTAGAGGCCTAGGAGACGAGGCGTATGAAAAAAGTCTAAAAGACCTATGGTTATTTAGTATAGAGATGAATAGACTGAGGAGGGAGTTGATAACAGTCTTGAAATACCTGAAGGGCAATTACAGAGAGGATGAAGATGGGTTTTTCTCTATGGCTGTAGGGGACAGGACTAGGAGCAAGAGACTCAAGCATCAGCAGCTTTCCTAGGAGTTTATGAGCTGTACATCAAGAAAAGCCATATTTAGGGGCTCCCACTTGGAGATGTAGGTTGTTTGTATAAAACAAGTCACATACAAACATTAGAACTCATCTAGAAACTTTATGGCACTGTTTTAAGTTCAGATTCCAAGCTATTAGAGATCAACACTTTGCTTCCAAAAAATGGCAAAAAATTACCTTGCAGACACAGAATGCTTAGGCCAACATACAAGGAATATAATGAGCCCTCTGGTATTCTTGACAGTCAGTGGTGCTTCAGAGTCTATTGAATACTTGTTCAGAAGTTCGTTATAATGTTGAACACTTAACTTTTAAGTATCATTTCCTGAAGCAGCTATGGTTCTTCTGCTTCACCCATGGCAAGTTGGGATGTTAGGTCTGTGTTATGTCAGGGTTGATGGTAGTCTTGTATAAAAGTTAGATTATGGATTGTATGGGATGGTTTGGATTGGGATGATCTTGCCTCCGGCAGGAGGTTGGACTAGATGACCCCTGGAGATCCCTTCCAGTCCTACTTCCATAAGTAAAAGTGGTGACCCTTTGGGTTGAAATTAGTTCAACCGTAATCAAATACATGCAAACAAGATCTGTAACAAGACTCTGCATAGATAAAAATGCTACAGATTATCACTGAAGTTACTAATTGGTACAATTTTAAACATCCATGCAAGTTTAAGATGGTATTCAATACATCTATGAGCAGTTGTGCGATAGGTAACTGCATGCAATAGTGTATCCATGGATCTGATGACCCAACAGGTCCCTTGTAGCTTTCAGAACAAGAAAGTTCACATGTTATTTAAAGCATAATTAAGAATAAAGAGAGAGTCACCAAATAATTTTGGAAAGGATATGCTTATCATGATATCTCGATCATACATTAATACATGCAGTACTGAACAACTTCCATTAAATCCTAAATTAATTCAGACTTCTGTTGGGAACTAGTAAACCCAATGTTCTCCTCCAAAACTTGGGAAATTTAAAAAAAATAGCCTGAATAAATTTGCATTTTTGCTGCATTACTAGAATAACTGCATTAGGTACCATATCTATAAATTCCCCTTGCTTTATTTATTTGTTTTTATAGGAGTCTCTTGGCTGTTACTCTGACATCCAAACAAACCTTTGCACATATGCAGAGCCCTTTGGACTCTATGAACTGAGCCTAAAAAGTGAGGTTAAAGTTCAGGAATCCAGACACACACCTACCCGCTTTCATGCAACTTAAGCATTTATCACACCACTGTTTCTTAACAGGAAGACATGACGAAGATAAGTATTCTGAGCCAGTGCAGAGGATTATATTTTGTATTTTATATTTTAGCATCCTATTGCTCATGTTTGAAAATATTTATAGTTTATTTCTGCATAAAGGTCCTCTACAAAAGACAGCTCTCCACCCCCTAAATATGTTTCTGTATCATGAAATTGCTACCATTAAAAGCTTACCCCCTCCACACCCACACCAAGCAGCCAGCAGCAATCAACTGCAATGTAGAATCAAAGAAAAGATTTCCCTGTTCTTCTGCCCATAATTATCCCTATGCTCAGAAACATGCATTTAAAAAAAATTTTCTCTTCCTCATTGCTCAGTGAACTTTTTTCCACTTGAGAGCCAACTATCCAACAGGAAAATAGCAGCAAGTCCTGGCTACATTACATCCAGAACGTATTGCAGAACAGACTCCATATGGACTCCATAACATCAGTTTAACTTCATACACCTTACAGCTGTCCATCTCAAATTCCTAAAAACCAGTGGCATTACTGGCTGTTATATTGGTCTTCCTTGCAATGCTTTTCAGCAGTGACAGGGAGCAGAGGCTGCAGTGGTGAGGAGAAGCCCTCTATACCAAGCATGGCTGGTGTATAGTACTATCCAGTACACCTGCTTATCAGGTCAGGTATTGCACTTTTTATCAAACACTACCACTCCAATGCTCAATTCATTCTGCAATGGACTCTACAGTCCAAAAGAAAATAAATAAATAAAAATCAATAGAGTCTCTATTCAGTTCCACTCCTGCTGTTCAGAATGGCCTTGCCATGAATTCCCTATTTTGCTCTACATGAAAAGTATTACTAAATCACGCGAATTATTATTAAATCTAAGGTCAGCCCCCTTAGACATGAGGCTGAGTCTTCCTCTACCATTTCTGCTGTTTTCTTCACACTTTTCAGCAATTTGTCATCTACCCCTTCCTGCCAGTGAGTTTCATGCGCCTTTCCCCAACTTCTACTACTACTAAAATTTTGATTTCTGCCATTCCTGGTCTCCACTTACCTTTAGCAAATTTCCCCTTAGTTTCCTATATTTACATATGGCTTTGAAAAAATGGACCAACTCCCCAGCTGTACAAAATGATCACTCCTTCAACCTTATTTAAATTAAGCACTGTTTCTCCAATTTTATTTATCAATTGTCTACACACCACCTCAGCTCCTTCAGCATGATTTTAACCTGCCCCTCAGCAGGTTACCAATGCCTCTTCAGCACCATGATCTCTTGACTCTCTCTCACTGCAAAGTCCCTATTACAACACCTACCTCAAGTCTCTCTTCCCTTATTCAGTCTCAAATCTAGCTTCTTCCACTCCTCCATTTTTGCCATATTCCAGGTCAAACAGGATTACCTCTTTACTTTCACAACTGGTGATGTACCCATCTCCTGCTGATGGCTTCAACTCTTTCCTTAAACTTTCATTCTTTACATCCAAGATCCTGTGACTTTCAAGGCGGAACCTGACAAGCATGCACTTCTTTCTGCCTGTAATCTTTCTGCCCTGTGAAGTACAGAAAGGGATATCCCATTTGTGCTATCTATCAATACTCCTGGTCTTCAGACTACACCCCAAGCGCACCCCTTGCTTTCTTTCCATTTCACATATAAAACATTCCACCTCCCATTCTCAAATTCATCCACTAGTCCCACTCACCTTCCTAATTCCCTTTCATTTTAAGACTACCATGGAAGCAGTGTCTTTGGCCCATTTGAGTTCTTTTGTTCTACCTCCTCTTACACACATACATGCTTCCACTCTTAACTTCAACTGTTCTCTTCTAGATCTAATCATATCTCTATATACAAGTGTATAGATCTAGCCACATCTCCATAGACAGAGTATAACAACCAGAGCATAGTTTTCCATCTCCTGGATCTTCAACTACTTGACATGGTTACAAACTCATTCTTGACATTCACCTTGCTCTTTTGTGATTCATCCTTCTTACAGTACTAAAAGCCTGTATTTATGGGCACATTAGCATTTCACTCTGTATGGAAGAAGGAATACAGCAATCTCTTCCATTAGTTTCTGCATTTTTTCCCAAAACCATGCTTTTTCCATATTGTGCTGTAGCGCCCAGATCCACTAATTTTTTTTACACCCTCCCACCCCATATCACATTAAAAGAGAAGACATTAGATTAGCTGGAAGAAAACGCATAGTTTTTATAACAAACTCAATCCACATGCACTGCTAAAAAAAAAAAAAAAGCCTCTGCAACATTAGGTCCTACAGAAGACTTGCCAAAATCCCATAAAGTAGCTACGTGACATGACAGCCGATGGAAGATTCCACTGGAGCAGCCAAAATGGCTCAGGCAAGTTCTTTTATCTCCCATGTCCCCAGAGAAGATGATATTTTGAAAGGCTGATTTTTGTTGTTCTGTCTCCAGGCTTGTTCACACCTCTAGCAACCTGTGCACAGCTAGGATGTCACAATCACATTTTGTGGAGCATCACAAATGAAGAGATTTAAGACCCATGCATTTTTTTTAAACATTTGTTTAACTTTTTCATATGGTCAGGGTACTCTTTGCCTGGTCAGCGGACTCATTCAGTACATAAATTCCAGTTTCTTGGCCATTAAACTCACCTTTTAAAGTTTGTAAATATATTGGGAAGCAAAGTTTAGTGCTTCCAGGGGCCAGATTAGCCCGGAAACTAAGTAATTCTAGTTGTTTGATTGCAAGATTTAACTAATTATCAATTACTCCACAACCAAAGTGCTTATGTTTTATGTTGTACCAATTACATGGTAGACTTAATTAACAAATTCAAAATATTAATTGAACTGCTACCTTTAGATAGCCAGGCATTCTAGAACTATAGAAACATAGTAATCTCTAGAGCTACATTTCAATTGAAGTGAATAGGAATTTAGCCTTAAACAGAATCCAGTGTCTCCCTGCTCTGAGGAATCATGCTCCAAGTCAGGCTTAAACTGAAAAACTAGGAAGAAAGTGTCACACTTACCTAGCAATTTAAATAGTTTTACATTTTCAGAGGCTTTTTTTACGGTTCTTAGGAATTATGTCATATATATTGTTGCAAATCATACTGAAAGCTTTTTTCCCCTCACATAATTAATGCAACTTACTTTACTGAGGCAATCCATTGATATACATTCATGCAAAGCCATAGGAAAAAGTCATAAACAAACATAAAACAAAGGACTTCAATAAGAACTACATGAAGATTTCAAAATGGAGTAGTTTGTTCACTCGACTGAAAGCGCGAGGGGGTACGTTAGGCTATTATTAGTATTGTGTTTCCACAGTTGTTTATAAATATTTCTTGAAAACTTTACATTTACACTGATTCCCCCAACATTTTTCTGCAATAAGGCACTAGATGCCTAATTGCTAGAAGCATACACATGTCTTTTTAAGCAAAGACAAAACAACAGTTCATAATCGCCATTCCCAACATAAGCGAACACTGTTTTCTACAGAAATCTTCAGCAGGTCTCTAAATGCAGTCCACCACTTTGATTATGACACAGTAACATACCACTTTACTGACATTGGAAGACAGCAGAAAAAGAATCCATTCTGAATTTGTATTTTAATCACACTCCCTTCATCCTTCAAGCTCCTCTATGCACCCATAAAAAGTTAGTCCCAGGTTCATATGCAAGATTAATCTTACCATTACTATTAACTAATGACTCAGCTAATACACTGAGGGTCAAACCCACCTGCGAGAGCAATGGAAGACAGAGGCATCCCTGGGACTCATTCAAGATACAGACCAACAGAGAGTGCCACCTACCGTATGCAGTGGACAACTGCTCAGTGAAGACTGTTTTTCTGTTTTACTTTCCTTGCAAGAATAACAAGTCTCCACACACTATAAAATTCCCCTCATACTGAAGTTATGATTTTATGCTTGTGTTGTTTGTGTAATATGAGTTTGTTAATCTATGGCAGAGAAAATTCAACATCTCTCTCTCAAAAAGACGACATATTTTAGAAATCAAAAAACAAGAAAAAAAAATCAAGCACAATTAAAATAAAACTTGCCCCTTCCTGCAGCTGCCACCAAAATTAGCTATGCTACTCTCACATTGCTTACATTAGCCATCAATATCATTTCTATTTAGCGCTCACTAGTTATCCCACTTGAAAGTGACTTAATTCTCACAGCCATTTTTAAAAAGCTGACCCAGAACATAATTGCGACAATAGCTGAATTGAACATCTCACAAGATCAGGTGGCCAAAACGACTTTTCTGATTTCTTTGCTTGATTACAGAAATCAAAAATATACTCTCAAGGTCTCAGATATAAATCTTCCCTTACAGACCTGTTTGGTACTTCTACCACTTGCTTAAGGAGATTTCACTTGTAATCTGCTTAAGCCTGGTGGAAATGGGTATCATTGTGCAAAGTAGTGACGAACAAGATGCAAGGAACCAATCCTTTTAAAATCTTATACAGCATTCAACAGGCCAGTTTCTGCCACTTCTCTTACCACACACCTTGCTTCACTGTACTCTACAAGGATTCAAAACCCTCCCTCTTCAGATGCTTATATACAGATGACTTGCCTGTTCCCTAAATAAGTCTACAGGGTAGGTGATGCTTAAATTTCTTCCCTGCATTACAAAAGCAGTATTAGAAGCAGAACAAGAACAGGGATCAGTTACAAATGTAAGTTTATATCTGGAAATTATAGGATAGGCTCAAAAAAAAAAAAAAAAAAATCAGACTTTTCCACTTGAAAGGTTAAGAGCTCATGCTTCTTCTAGTTTTAAGCTAGCTATATACAGGTGTATTTAAGAATATCACATTTCTTTTCACTTTATTTTCCAGTAAAAGTTACTGCAGCGGAGTCACATAGACCCTCTAAGGCTACAGCACTTTCCATTCAAAATTATATGAAAAGATGGTTATACAGCAGAGACCAGATATGCAAGAGAGAAACCGGTAAAAAAAATCAATGAACAGCGCTTTCCTGCAGGTATGAGAACCGATCCTTGGCCTGCACACTCTGCCCCCGCATACCACCTTCACAGGCTGCACACATTTTCTTAACTGCATTTGTCCACTTTAATGCCTGTGCAAATATGAGTCAAGCAGGAAGTGCTAAGGAAGGGGTTGGCATGGCATTAAACAAACAAAGTAAGTGGGACCCTGAAGACAAAAGTCAGAAAGAAAGTTCACGAGCACCAAACAAAGACACAGAGGACTCGGCAGTCCAAGAAGTCAGTTCTGCAGAGACAGGGAGGTCCCTGCTAAACTTAAAGCCTTTCAATGTCTTTGCCCAAAGCGCCGTTTCTTCCCCGAAGCATCAGCAGAAGGTTTGACACAACTGCACGATTCCCCCGAGCCTTGGCCAGGCCCTGCCCCGCAGCCACCTTCCTCCTTCCTGCCCGGGAGGCTCGAGCTTTCCTCAGCGCCGCCGGGCCCGGGCAGCGAAGCGGGGAGAGGGGCCCCCACCCGGCACCCGGCCTGCAGGCGCCCGGCGCCCAGCACAACTTCAGCGGGGCTCAACCGCGGCGCCGAGGCGTGGGGCAGCGCCACGGAAGAGAAGCCGCTAGCC